>NC_133657.1:101363370-101663370 GCF_009905375.1 Apium graveolens | reverse complement strand
TCCACTTCCTCAGCTTCAATTGAATCCTCAGATATAGGCTTGGCCTTGTACCTTTCTGCCATAATTTTCTTTAGTCTCCTTGCCAGTGAAGGAGTTGCTTTAGCAGCTTCAGAACTTACAGATTTCCTCTTCAAAGTATCAGAAATTTGAGCTGCAGTTTCTTTCTGAGAAGTAACATTCTCAGCTCCAACTGTCACAGATTCTGATGCATGAACCCGTGCTTCAACTATTTCCTCTTCACTATCAGATTCATCTCTGAAAATTATCTTCCTTCTCTTTTGTGGAGGTTGGGGAACAGACTTCATCCTCTTTGGCCTGGAAGATGAAGATCTGATGGTATGTGTTGATGATTCAGGTTGAGATGATTGAGTTGATGGTTTGAAAGATGTCCTGATGGTAGATTTTGGTTGTGGTTGAGAAGTTTGAGGTGTTTGGATAGTGGTGGTAGGTGTTGATGGTTGAGGTTCAGATGGTTGGACATCAGGATATAGTGCAGTGTATATAACTGAATCATAGATTATTAAGGCTTGTTTGACAGATAAAGGAATTTGGAGGGGTCTTAACACAGCCTTTTTATTATCAGTAGATAATAAGTCATTAAAAGCTCTTTTAGTTAGTCTAAATGGTGAAATTGATTCACTAGCTAATTGGGGCTTATCAGAATAACAAACACTATAGATAAGCTGAAAGAATCTAGCAAAATAGATAATATTCCTATCTTCTGTCATCTTATCGCCAATAAAGCCTAAAACAACACTTGCATAATCAAAATCAGTTTGATTAATGAGAGCATACCCGATTTGTTGACTGAGTATGGGTATTGCATCAAAATTAGAACATTTGTTGGCGAAGGTCTTTGTAATGCAGTCAAAGAAGAAACTCCATCCCCCCCTTATGTAAGATCTCTTCAATTGACCCAGCTTGGCCAATGTCTTTTCATACCCCAGACCGGCCATCATATTTTGAAGAACTGGCTCCTCAACAGTTGTATAAGCGCAGTTCTCAGGCAACTACAATGCTTGGCGAACTGTAGCCAAAGTCACGATATGCTCATCCTGCCCTGTTGTAAAGATATTACTTGGGGACCCTTGAGCACCACCATCATCATATATTCCACTTCTCCAAAATTCTAGCACTTGGGTTATAGAGATTACTTCAGGTTGGGTCAAAGCATACCCAATATCAGAATTAGCAAGGAAATCCTGAATAAAGTGAAGTTCTGATGGAGCTTCAGCCTTGCTAAGAATAGACGAGTAGTTGTTAGAAACAAACTTAGCTTCATTGAAAATCAAGTCTTTTGGTGCCATCTCTGTAAGAAATTAAGTGAGAAAGATAGTGTTTGCAAGGTGTTTGATAAAAGTCCTGTAAGAAAACACTTCAGAGAATTTTAAAGAGAGAGAGAATAAAAGAGATTAAGAATAGAAAAGTAAGTAAAAGATTAGAAAATCTTTTAACTCCCATATATATACTCTCTCCACTCAACAATTATATTTTTGAAGCATGGGATACACTTTACACCTGGCAACGTGTGAACAATCAGTAAAAAGTTAAAGCAGGAGTTAATGGGCACGTAAAATAAGCAATAATTACCGTGCACATGCAGTTTTTCAAGACAAACACGTTTACCACTAACCCTTAATGATTATGACTATTTTTATCTCACCTAAATATTCTGATTAAATATGACTGTTTCAGTTTTTACCACAAATAAGTCAAGTAAAAAATAATTCCACGTAAACATCAGAGATTCCATCAGGATTTAATATCAGAACTTAAACTTATATCAGATTTTAACAGTCATAAGAATATGGCTTCTGAACTCAAAAAGTGACTATCTTTTTCTGTGATTTTCATACAAATACTGACTTGTTTTCATCAGAGTTTAATCATCAGAACTTCCATCAGAACTTGTCCTCAGAACTTATTCAATTGACACTTAACTGTTTGTCAAAAACAACTTAATCACCACAGTAATTTTCATCATTCATATGGAGTGAAAGTGTGTGCATTCAGCAGAATACCAGATAAAGATTAAAGTCTGATAAACTTCAGTACATCTCAGAAATAAGGCATAACTAAGAAAAGTGCTTAAAATATGTCATCAATCATGAAGTCTACTATAGAACAAATTTATGCAAAAGTCCACCTCAACTGTTTGTGCTTATTTTATGCATCTTTTGAAATTCCTTTTTACAGTGGCTTCTCAGTGTAAGTGAGTCACAACTGCTTATCAGAATTTATGTTATTATCAAAGTATTTCTCCAGTAATCAGAGATTGTGAAAAGTCACCAAGAAAAATTTATTTGCTTTTCTAATACATATTACTTAATACCAGCAATGCACTTGGGTCTTCCCTTCCATATTATTTTCTCTAGATCTCAAAGGAGTACCTGACTTTTATTTTCTTTTATTTTATGTTGATAAGTGAGGCTTATCAACATTTAGTTCATCCTTAAGATTTACTGACATCAGAATTTGACAGATAAGAAGCAAGAATCTAGTTTGTGACTTAGTAATAAGATACACAAAGTAAACTTGACTAAGCTCAAAATTAGAATTTACTTGTGTTAATGAGTTTCCACATAAAGAACTAATTCAAATATGGGATTTCTAGTATGTTAAATAGTACTAGGTCAACATCTAGCACAATTATCCTCATTGGATTGAATAGCACAGAACATTCAAAACACTATCAGAGTTTAAAGATCCACATCAGATAACAATCAGCATTTAATGAATTTTAATTAAAGCACAGATTATATGAAAATAAAACAATCTATAAACACTGATCATAAAGTCTGATGCATGAGAACAAAAACTAAACAGATTTAGAGAAAGAACCTGAAACCATTCCATGTTCAATTACCAGTCTTGTAAATGTAGCTTCACATAGTGGTTTTATGAAGATATCTGCTAGTTGTTGATCTATTGGAACAAAATACAATTCCACTGTACCTTCCATCACATGTTCCCTTATGAAATGGTACCTAATGCTGATGTGTTTTGTCATTGAGTGTTTTACTGGATTACCTGTCATAGCAATAGAACTTTGTTTATCACAGTAAATAGGGATTTTAGAAAATTCTTACCCATAATCCAGTAACTGATTCTTCATCCAAAGAATCTGTGCACAACAGCTTCCTGCAGCAATATATTCTGCTTCTGCAGTTGATGTGGAGATTGACTTATGTTTCTTGCTAAACCAAGAAACCAATCTGCCTCCAAGAAATTGGCAGCTTCCACTAGTGCTTTTCCTGTCTATTTTGCATCCTGCAAAATCTGATTCTCTAGGATACCACAATACTAGATCAGCTGTACCATTAAGGTACTTGAAAATTCTTTTCACAACTATTAAGTGAGGTTCTCTTGGATCAACCTGAAATCTTGCACAAAGACAGGTAGCATACATGATATCAGGTTTAATTGGAGTTAAATAGAGTAATGAACCAATCATACCTCTGTATTTAGTAATATCTATTGATGAACCAGTAACTTTATCTAACTTGGTTGCAGTGGCCATGGGAGTGGATGCAGTTGAACAATCTTGCATTCCAAATTTCTTTAGTAAATTTCTGGTGTACTTGGATTGACATATAAAAGTACCTTCTTCAGTTTGCTTGACTTGAAGTCCCAGAAAATAGCTGAGTTCTCCCATCATACTCATTTGATATCTTGATTACATTAGCTTTGCAAACCTCTCACAGAGTTTGGCATTTGTAGAACCAAATATGATATCATCAACATATATCTGTACCAAAAGTAAGTAATTTCCATGGTTGAGGTAGAACAGTGTTTTATCAATTGTACCTCTGTGAAATCCACTTTCCAGAAGGAATTGAGCTAAAGTCTTATACCATGCTCTAGGAGCTTGCTTAAGGCCATAAAGTGCTTTATCAAGCCTGTAGACATGATTTGGAAATTTTGAATCTACAAAGCCTGGAGGTTGTTCAACATAGACTTCTTCTTCCAATTCTCCATTAAAAAAAGCACTTTTCACATCCATTTTGAAAGACTTTAAACTTTTTGTGAGCAACATAAGCCAAAAAGATTCTTATGGCTTCTAATCTAGCAACTGGTGCAAATGTTTCATCATAATCAATACCCTCCTGTTGAGAGTAGCCTTTAGCAACCAGCCTTGCTTTATTCCTTGTTATTATGCCATCACTGTCAGTTTTGTTTCTGAACACCCATTTTGTGCCAACTACTGATCTGTTCTTTGGTCTTGGCACTAAGTTCCAGACTTTATTTCTTTTAAATTCATTTAACTCTTCCTGCATTGCTAGCACCCAATCAGCATCTTGAAGAGCTTCTTCCACTTTCTTTGGTTCAGTCTGAGATAGAAAAGAATGATAGAGACATTCATTTGATATTGCAGTTCTAATTCTGACACCTGCTTCAAGATCTCCAATTATTAAGTCAGGTGTATGTGATTTGGTCCACTTCCTTGCAGATTGAAGTTGACTTCTAGAACTGGATCCTCCCTCATGATCCATGCTATCTCCATCAGCATTTTCTGATGCTCCCCCTGTAGTTATGCTCTCTGAGACTTCAGAATTTGACTTGGATCCTTCAGGATTTGAAGTATCAGAGTCTCTAGAATTATCAGAATTTGGCTCATAAGAACTAGATGTATCAGAACTTGAAGAGCCAGTGATAGGTTCTGATGCTTCTTGAGAGTCTTGAGATGTGGTAGGATTTCCAACTTGCTCCCCCTGGACAGGTGCATTTTCCTTTGGAGTTGTTACCACAGATTCAATGACATCAGTACTTACAGGATCAGAGTTTAAGTCATCAGAATTTACAGAATCAAAATTTAAGTCTTCATTTTCAAATCTCAGCTGATCGTGATCATTGAAATCTTCAAGTCCAGTAATCTTCTTATCATCAAAAGAAACATTGATAGATTCCATGACAACCCTTGTTCTTAAATTGTAGACTCTGAAGGCTTTTGAGGAAAGTAGATATCCAACAAAGATTCCTTCATCATCTTTTAGATTAAATTTTGATAGCTGTTCAGGATGAGTCTTAAGAACAAAACACTTGCAACCAAATACATGAAAGTATTTCAAATTTGGCTTCTTTTTCTTCACCATCTAATATGGTGTTTTTCCATGCTTGTTTATGAGTGTAGCATTCTGTGTAAAACAAGCAGTCTGCACAGCTTCAGCCCAAAAGTAGGTTGGTAACTTTGCTTCATCAAGCATAGTTCATGCAGCTTTAATGAGAGTCCTGTTCTTTCTTTCTACAACTCCATTTTGCTGTGGAGTTCCATGTGTAGAAAATTCCTGTTTGATTCCATGCTCTTTGCAGAACTCTTCCATGATTGAATTCTTGAACTCGGTGCCATTATCACTTCTTATAATTTTAACAGAATCTTTGACCAACTTATCCAGCTATCTGACATGATCAGTTAGAGTAAATGCAGTTTCATTCTTCCTGTGCAAGAAGTACACCCACGTGTACCTTGTGAACTCATCCATTATAACCATAGCATATTTCTTCTTTGCAATAGACATGACATTGACTGTACAAAATAGATCAACATGCAGTAGGTGATAAGGCTCAAGAATTGATGACAGTTTTGCTCTTGAAAGAAGATTTTCTTTGTTTTTCCTTTTGACATGAATCACAAAGGCCATCAGGAGAAAATACTGATTTTGGCAGTCCTCTCACAAGATGTTTCTTTACAAGCTCATTTATGTTGTTGAAGTTTAAATGAGAGAGTCTTTTGTGCCAATTCCAGCTTTCTTCAATTGATGCTCTACTCAACAGACAGATTGCAGAACCATCAGAACTTGTTGAAAGCCTGGCTTTATAAATGTTACCATGCCTATAACCTTTTAGAACCACTTTTCCTGTAAAATTACTTACAACTTCACAGTGTTCTTCAAAGAAATCCACATGATAACCTCTGTCACAGATTTGACTCACACTCAGCAGATTGTGTTTAAGTCATGAGACAAGAGCTACTGCTTTAATGATGACATTCCCAAGATTAATATTTCTATATCCCAGAGTTTTTCCCATGTTTCCATCTCCATAAGAAACTCCTGGGCCAGCTTTCTCCACAAAGTCTGAGAGCAGGGCTTTATTTCCAGTCATATGTCCTGAACATCCATTATCCAGTACTAGGATGTTTTTCCTGTTGCCCTGCAATCACAAAGACCACTAGGACCCCCAGGTACGCTCTTACGAGCAGTGCGCCTAAGCCTGGCCACCTTGTTGCTTAACTGCCATGGTTAGATTAAAACAAATCATATGAGTATAAAACTCAGCAAGTAACTGTAAAGCAGTTCTACGATATGAAATCCACAATATACTTTACCAATCTCAGGGCATTCTACTTTATTTGTTCTAGGTGGCAGATTTCCATCTTTTGGGTTAAGGATGGGTTATGAAGGAAAAATGTGGGGCTTTCAAGGAACAAAGCTCAAAGTAGGGTGAAAGCCGACATTCATCACAAATCATTAAAGGATCAGAACAGATCTTTCAAAAAGGAAAGCAACAGTATTTCACTTATGAAACCAATTATATGATCAACAGATTAAGATCAGGGTTCACGAGCTTTAAGCTTCACAATATCACAATCAACTCTTTTCAAAGAGATATAAACCATTTTCATTTTCAAGAATCAATTACTGAACATGATGTTTCAGTTCCATTTTAAATAATCAATATAGAACCCTTGATTGGATCACTTTATCTTTCCATTTCATTATAATACGGGTGATCAGCCCGTACCGACCTCCATCTGGTCTTTAAGAAACCAATCGGCATAATTTCAGCCTTAACTTGGACTAGCCCCGCTAGCCTCTTACCATGACTGGACTAGTCCCACTAGCCTCTTACATCCC
The DNA here is from genome assembly GCF_009905375.1 of Apium graveolens. Classification (NCBI taxonomy): domain Eukaryota; kingdom Viridiplantae; phylum Streptophyta; class Magnoliopsida; order Apiales; family Apiaceae; genus Apium; species Apium graveolens. The sequence continues at coordinate 101,656,516 of NC_133657.1, read as the reverse complement.
AATCCAATCCATCAGGAATTCGTTTGGAAAACCTTGAGTTGGAAAAAGTAGGTTTTTCTAAATTCATTTTATCATTACCAAGAATATAAAATCATTCAGACTCTTTCGAGTCGAAACTCATTCTTAAGTCAAATTTCAAGAAAACAAAGTTAAGGAAGTGATTCAAAGACAAGCAAGGAACAACTCTAAGGATTCTGAATCAGGGATAACAAGGTACTTAAATCAGAAGGATCGATATCTGTTTCAAGGATCAATAGGGTGATCAAGAAATAAGGTATCATTACAAAGGGTTCGTAAAGGTAATTATAGGGTTCATAACAGTTCATGGCTTAACAAATAACTTGAACAGAAAGGACAGGTTACCAAAGGGTTGAATAGTAAGCTTATCAATATCAGTTTATCAAGATCAGAAACAGGGTATCTCAAATCATTAACAGTTCCATACTCTACATGGTATGAATAATAACCTCTCTATAACTATTCTCACAAGTAATGAGAGTTACTTGCCTGAATTCGCTTTCCTGAAGGTTGAACTACTGCCACCTAGTATACCCTTTCCTTTCCTAGCCTGAATGCCCTCACGCCCCGAATCTACAATAAAACCAAAATCTTAATCAGTTTCTCAACTCTCATTCCCGGAACGATTACTCAATACAATAGCTCGATTATACCCTTGACTCGAATATACGAGTATAGATGATACACATAAGCACATAACACATCATACGTCATATACTTTACTCTTAACCTTTACACCTTTATATACTCGACAATCGACTTATAAACATCCTTATCTCAACTCGAAGTCAAATCATACTTTATATTAGTACACATAGCTCTTTATACTTGAAATTCTTATACGAATAAACAAACGACAAAACTTATAATAACGACCCTAAAGTCATCTTTAAACCAACACGACAACCATAGTTAACACAAATCAATCATCCCCTTTCTTTTATACTTTAATTCGAACCAAACATAGCAAATCAAGCAAAATCTTACATACAATCCTTAACTAATCTTCATGATCAATTCAAACACTTAAATTAGAATTTGACCCTTTTAACTACTATAAACCATTCGGCCTTTCTATAAACATCTCCCAAATTCAAGCAAAATTTCATACTAAATCCATGTAACATATAATCAATCAAACATTCACTTATCCCAACTTAATATTCTCATAAAAACAACTATATCATTCGAATTTTCAAGAACAATCGACATGCATTTCAATTTTTGATCTCATACATAGCATGCAAGCATCTTTCCATGGTTTAATCCTAAATTCTAATGAATTCAAGCAAGAACAACACACCAATTTAATTCATCTTTCTTTATCAATAAAATTTGAACCAAGGCAACTTATAATCAATTCCTTCTTAATAAACCAAAGCACACACAAGGCACATGCAAGACTCATTTAGCTTTAAAAATTATTTTTTAATCATAAAATCACCTCCTTAAGCACATATTGGAACATACATACATACATATACATGCATCAAAGCATGAACACACACACACACATCGAGCTTGCATGCAAGTGGATATACACACATGCACACTCTAATACCTACTTATATGTGTTTATCAAGAGATTTTGAGAAGGATTGGTGAGGTTTATCTAAGGAACAAGTAGTATACCAAGAGAGAAAAGAGAACCGAGAGAGAGAGTAGCCAAGAGAGAGAGTAGGCGAGAGAGAGAGAGTGAGGAAGAAAGAGAGAAAAGAGAGAATGGTGTGCACGGGAGAAATAAAGAAAAGGAAGGGGGAGGATGAGTTTATAAATAATAAGGAAAAGGGCAATTTAGTACTTCTCTAATTCCCTTTTTAAATTGATTTTCCTTTCTCTTTTTACTCCCATAGAATATTGGTGGAATAATAAATATATCTCTCTCAGAAAGTTGAAAATTATAGCGATTGACAATTTTAAAACGTAGATCTCGAAATTAGCTTTCCAACCATTACTCATAATAAGATTTTGAGCGTACGGTTGATTTTATATGATTTTCGCAAGTTCGCTTTAATAATAACATTTTTCCACATAAAAATCAATTTAAAATGCAATGACCACCAAATAAATCCGTTCATCATTTTTAGAAAGTCTCTAGGACTATTTCGAAGATAACAGAACAATTCTCATGCCTTTAACTTACTCTGATAATTTTATAAAAAAAATGCGCGAAGGTTAAATAAACCTTTATTTAAATCAAATAATTCCCTTAAATCCATAGAAATGTCAACAGATCACGTAATCATGCATACAGACAAGTAAGCACATATAAGAACACATCTCTACTCATGTCTGATCATAGAAATTTATCCTTCTTTAATATTATTCCTTTTTACGCGTTCCGGGTCACGTTCTACCTGACGGCCCGACGCTCAGCGTTTCGATTACGCCTCTCGATATCGACCGACACGTCACTAGGAAGAAATACTTTACTTAAATATTTCATTCACATAATAACACATACTTCACATTTTAAATATCTTAACCCCTTTTTAGGACGGGTTCCGTTCTACTTGACGGCCCGACAACACAGCTTAACTCCTAAGCTGACTCTTTAAATTGGAACGCTTTCACTTACGCTCCTAGATTCTAATATACAATAAAGATAATTAATCAACACTTAATCACACAATTATAATCACTTCACATAAATCTCACTTTATTCACTTAATTATATCGTAAAATTCTCAGTCCTCACACTTTTTAAGTTTGTTAGCATTTGCAGCGGATTTAATATCAGAGTTTATGCTAACATGTTGTTTATCAGAACTTATATCAGACTTTGCATCAGACTTTACACTAGAAGGAATTAAAGTAACTTTCTTCAAAGAAGGTTTTATTTGATAATAATCATAGTACAAACTATGATATTCCTTACAAGTACAAATGGAATGCCATAAACTACCACAATAAAAACAAGGATTTTGTGGTTTAAACCTAACAGACTGACTCTTGACTCCTGACTTAGGAGGTAAAGAGTTTATATTCTTATTCTTCCTGCAAAAAGAAGCAAGATGGTTAGAGTTTCCACAATTATAACATTTCTTTCTAGTAGCATTAGGAACTGGCATATAATTATTGCTTTTATTCATACCTTCCTTTCCATTCCTATTTTTCCTATCTGCCTTTACCTTGTTGACATTCCTTATTTATTTCAGCCTATGCTTAAGCTGCTTCTTGGTCATTAAGCCTATATTAACTTCAGTTGGTTTATCATGTTCTAATTTTTCAGAAGTTTACTTCTCCTTAACTTTTGTTACAGACTCTTTCATCTTTTCAGAATCAGACTTTACAGTTTTAGCTACAAACTTAACAGTATTTACCTTAGGCTTAGCAGTTTATTTAACAATAATTGGCTCAATTTGTTTAGTTCCTTTTTCACTTTTATCATCTCCATAACCTAAGCCCTCTTTCCAGTTTTCACTACTTAATAAATTCTGAGTTGTTCTTCCAAAGTTAGTCCAAGTCCTGATAATCTCTTTTTCTTTTTCTAACTCAGTTTTGAGAGATTTATTTTATTTTAGCAATTCATCTCTAACATAAAAAGCATCATCTCTTTCTTTCTGAGTTTGATGGAACATAACTAACTCTTTTTCTAAATAGTCATTCCTTTTCTTATAAGCAAGATTTTCAGAAGTTAATCTTTCACATGTTAAACTTTGATCTCTGTAGCTAATAAACATGGTTTTAAGATATAATCTCAAATCAGTAGTATCATCAGTATGAAAAGCATAAGTTGTTTGAGATACCTTCAATTCATCAGTTTCAGGGCTGCCATCAGCATTTGCCATTAAGGCATAATTCACCTCATCTTCAGAATCTGAAGAGTCTGTCCAGCTTTTCTTCTTTGTGACAAGTGCCTTGCCTTTGTCACTCTTTCCTTTCTTGCAATCAGGAGATATGTGGTCTCTTTCACCATAATTGTATCATTTGACATTTGAGTTGTCTCCTCTGTCAGACTTTGCACTTTTGCCTTCATACTTTCTGAACCCTTACTTATCAGTACTTCCAGCTTTCTTGGAAAACTTATTTCCCCTTCTGAATTTCCTGTAGGTTATCTTTGTGATACCCTTCACCATAAGAGCACAAAATTTCATCATCTCTTCATCAACATCTATTTTAGGTAAACTTTCAGTTTCTGAATCATCATCATCAGAACTTGATGATTCTGAATCAGACTCTATGATGAGAGCCTTTCCTTTGCCTTTCTTTGAGACAACCACTTTGGGGAATTCCTCCTCAGCCTTAAGAGCAACTGTCCTTGACTTTTTCCCATGCCTCTTGCTCCTTTGATCCATCTCAAGTTCATAAGTCTTGAGCATACCATAAATTTCATCAAGGGTAGTTTCATCAAGAGCATAGTTGTCTCTTATAGTAGTAGACTTCAAATCCCAACTTTCAGGAAGAGCTAAAAGGAATTTTAGATTTGAATCTTTAAGATCATATTCCTTGTCCACCAGTGACAGATCATTCAAGAGTTTGACAAACCTGTCATATAAGTCAGTTAATGACTCATCACCTTTTGAGTCAAAGTGCTCATACTCTTGAGTGAGTATAGTCCTCCTATTCTTCTTGATTGCATCAGTTCCCTGGCATCTTGTCTCCAAAGCATCACATATCTCCTTTGCAGTCTTGCAATGAATTACCCTTTTTGACATGACATTATCAATGGCACTATGCAGCAAATGCCTTACCTTTGCATCATTGGCAATGGATGAGATATCTTCAACTGTATACTCACTTTTCTCCTTTGATATGGTCTTTGTTGGCTGATCTGCAACTACAATAGAGAGCTTGGTTGGCTTATGCGGTCCTTCATTAATTCTGTCAAGGTATTGTGGATCTGTAGCTTCCAGAAACATAACCATCTTCACTTTCCATATGGGATACTCAGAAGGTCTCAGTATGGGAACCCTAATAGTCTCATATCGACTGTGATTTGAGTGTTTTTAGTTTCTTCAGTTTTGGTGGGCTTGGTTGGATTTTCTGCTTCTTCAGACATGATTTTTTTGATCTTTACTATATGTGTGTTAACAGATAAGCTCTGATACCAATTGTTAGGTCACACAACACTGTAGAAGGGGGTTGAATACAGTGTTTAATACAATCAAATCGATTTCGAACACAAGTAACAGTAAACAGATATATTCAATATAATAAACTCTGTAACAATGGAACTGTTCTCTCTCAGTGATGAAAAAATATCACGAGAGCTGCTAGGTTACAATGTATGATCTTCTCGATAATGATAACACATATAGTGTAAACCTATGTCTGTGTTTATATAGTACACAGTTACAAGATAACTTCTAATTGATATGGAATATAATTCAGTCTCCTAAAATATATCAATCAGATATCTTATACAAGTCTTCTTATCTTATAACTCTTTTCATGCATATCTTCTTTTGTATTAGTCTCGATCTTCTTTCCTGTAAATCAGCTTCCTTCCTTAACTGTAAGTCCTCCCGTACTTAAGTTCTGATATCTATCTTCTGATATTTATCTTCTGATAACCTAAGTTCTGATATCCTTAAGTTCTGACTTCCAGTAAGTACTGATTCCAGTAAGTACTGACATTTCCTGTTTGTTAAGATCTGAAAACTAAATATGAAACATATTAGACATGACATCTCATATATATCTAACAGACGTCATTATTTGTTCCTTAGTATGATTCTGAGGACATAATCCTTTTATGGGGGAAGGATGTAACATCCGGGATATAGCGTGTAATTATTTTTATCAATAAATAATTATTATATGATTAGTATATGAATTTTGGTGAATTATTTGATGACTGATATTGATATTTGGATGTTTATATGTGATAAAGTGTAAGTATTTTGATATTTAGTATGTCCAGAATAAAGTATAGATAATTATGGTATTTTTCTGGTAATTTTTGGATTATTATATGATTTTATAAGGATTTATAAAATTATTAACTATTTTCTATATAATTATAAATCTATTTTATAAAGCCGGGAATCGTCCAACTTCAACCTTTTTGAGTTTTACAACCCCAAACTCTTCGGAAAACTCCTTCCTAACCTAATATGACTATTCCGGACATTTTTCATGTTTTGACTTTTTCAATTCGGAGTATGGTTTGATCCGTAAGCGTCCTGGCACAAAATTTTCGATACTATAATCATTTTTATAGACCAATAAAACCCGTATTATCGAAAGATGGGATGTGATTACATTATTTTCGTATAAAGTGTTATATAAGAAGCCCGGTTTTGATAATTATCCAAAACAGGTTTCAAATTGGATCATTTTTGCAGTTACTTAGCGGCTAAGTAACCAATTTTTCGATCCAATACGATCCAATGGGTATTAATATTCCATAATTATAAATAGCCTTTTTCTTATTTAATTTTATTCATAAAATCATAATCGAACAGTAAAAACATAGAAATTACAGAGAAAAACTCGTAAAACCGTCGCGTTCTTGAGAATCAACCCAAAAACGAAAGCGTTACTGAACTCGGAATCACGCGTGCCATATACCTAATCGAAGCTTTCGAAAAGTTCTACCAGAATCAATCATCAATTTCAGTGCAGAAATCAAGGTGTTGTCTCTATTTATTTATTTTATTTAAAATTAAATTATGAAATTTTGATGTTGATGTTATTTGGATGATTTGATGCTTCAATATTGTAGAGAATTTTGTCCTGGTCATTTTAGTATATTATATGACGAATTTGGAGTTCAATATCATGTAGAAAAGTGGGTTTAATCTTCGAATTAATAAAATTAGGGTTTATGTGCTTGAATGTTCTTAATTAGAATTTGGGCGTTTTTGATTTGAGGGTTATTAGTTAAAATTGATTGTACCATGGAATAGATCGTTGAAAGACAAATTTATTAGTATATATATGATGAACAAACGATAGCCGGAAGACGTTGGTCAGAAAATTGAGGTCGACGACGGCGTAAACTTCGATCAGTTTTTCCGGCTTGTTCAGGAACTGTTTGTGAGTTGTGTATGTACGATAGTGTTCCTGGGGACGTCAGGATCATTTGCTGTTAATTTGAGCATTTTCTGGAGTGTTTTCAGGCATGCCTGAAAAGCTTCATGGTGGCGGCCATGGAGGGCCGGCCGGCGGAGGAAGAAAACAAAGGGGGTGGTAAATTACCACTTGACCCCTGTATTTGTGTAGAATTTTCAGATTAATCCCTGGAATTTTAAAAATATACAAAAATCAGACTTCTATTTTAATAATTTTCAGAAATTGTATTTTCTTTTTTTAATTATTTAGAGAAATAGTTTTTAATTATTTTAAATTAAAAAATTCATTTTTATTATTCTGAAAATTATTTTTAATTCCAAAATAAATATAAATTATTTAATTAATTAATTTTAGTTGATAATTTATTATTTAATTAGTCAATTAAATTTAAATATTAATTGATTAACCAATTTAATTAGTTATTATTTAATTTTAATTGATTGTTTAATTAGATTTAATTATTTGTTTTGATTTAAAAATTCTGAAAAATAGTTTTGAGATTTAAAATATTATTTTTAAATATTTTCAATGCTCTATTATTATTATTAAATTATTTTAAAGGAAGATTCGATTGTTGGAACACTATTACTTAATTATAAAATGATTTGGAGACCCATTTTAATTCCGAAAATTGTTCAAAAATTCCTAATAAATAGACCGTTCATCCGTTTAATACGAAACGAGTGCCTCTAGACTCAGAAAAATATTTTGCTTCTATTAAAAATACTTTCAAGGCCTAAATACTTTAGTATCGAAAGGTCGTTTGTGTTATGAATTATGTTAAGTCGATTATTGATCGATAAATACCGTCTTTGACCCGATTTTAGTTCTAGAAGTCTCGAGTCCTAACTTTTAACGATTGGACTTATGTCTTATATGAATTATATGTGACTACGTGTTATATGAAAAACATGATTATATGTCTTATGTGTACGTGTCATGTAAAATATGAGTCAACATCTCTTTTAAATGTTATCTGATCAGAATATGATCCTTATTTGTTATTACCAGAGGGGTAGATGATAAGAATAAACGTATGATGGACAATTATACGTTGTTAGTTAATTGAAATGGTATCTTTTATGATTATATATACATAGTTCGAGACGTTCAAAGCCAGACAATGATAATAGAAGTAAATCTTGATTGTGTTGGGTATTGAGACGGGTGAATACAGAATAAAGATAAACAGATAATGGAGATTAACAAGAGGAGTCAGATAGCCTATTACTGGAAATACAAATATACCAGAACTGAGTTATATGGCAGATAGTTAAATATCAGGGGATTATTAATTGAGGCAAGTATTCCTAAACCTTCTTCTGATATACTGTAAATATTCCTTTCATATTCGAAGTTCAAAATAGTTAACTATTTTATATTTCAGTGCAATTACTCTTAAGTATGCATGTACCTTTCAGTATTATTCCTTACTATCGATTGATATCTTGAGTAAATACCTATCATTCCGGGTTATTTGCGAACCCTGAATCAGGATATATCGAAATAAAAATGATTTGACATAAAAATACTCTAGGGATGGATGGTTACTATGAGGGTCAGTGATGAAATGGTCCCTATGGGACGGGGATGGACCGGACCCTTGGGCCATAGTGCTTGGGTACCCGAATGGATCTATACAGATAGGTATAGATCTACACTAAATCCTGACTGATCAGCAGGGTATGAGTGTAAATATTGAACTAGTATCCAGTCTAATTTATTATTTATCTCCATTAACGTTATTCCCTCTTAGTAGATAGCAGAGTTGGAGTTATCCCAGTTGTGAGAAGTTGGAGATGTCAGAATAAATAAGACAGGGAAATTAGTAAAGAGGTAATGAAATTGTAATTAGTTGATATAAATTTTAGAAGGTTAGATTCTTGTTTCATACCATAACCTGTAAACGATCCGGAATTGAGGGGTTATCTGTATATTATTTCAATACACGGATTTATATTTTGTAAAGATTATTTAGTGACACCCAATCCTGACCCCAGATTTGGGAACGTTACACAAGCCACAACCTTAACTTTTATTACATCGTACCAAATCCCAACTAGTTAACTTACAACTGATAGTGAAATCATTCTTACAAGCTTACATAACTCAAAACTAACCATAAAGCTCCTGCTAGCTCGATCCAACTCAACCTGGAATCCTAGCTCGCACACCAGACTAGGGATCTTTGCTACCATCCATTTCCTTTTTAACTGTAGAATAACATAACAGATTCGTAAGAGTGAGCTAACTAGCTCAGCAAGTTATAATGATGATAACTGAGGTTAAAAGATGATCAATTAAAATAATTCATAGAAATCAAGTTCCTTGTCAAATAATCATTAGAATTGGATATTCATTTTAAATTTTAAAACCAAGGTTAGGTTGTTGATCAGTCACGCACTAACACCGAGCAAGGCACACAGCTCTGCTCTATAAACTGGATCCAAGGCACACATTGGCCTAATACGACCACAAATCTGGTCTGGCCACGAATCTGGTCCACATAAAGAAAACTATCTAATTTCAAAATAATTTAATATGATAAACATTGTAATTCAATAAAATAGAATCATAATTAACATTGATAGGACATTTTTTTCAGAGCATAATATAATTCATGAGTATCACCAGGGTATGTCAAGATATGTATGAAAAATGGCTTCAAGCCTGTAAAATAATCAGGTATTAGATGAATAATGGTTCAATATTTATACAAGGTGTAGATCTTTGATGTAGAGTATATAAGTTTCTGTATGTTCAAGCAATTATGCTCCAATGTTTGGTATATGGTATATGGTGTATATGTATTTGTGGGGTAGTATCTATTTGTGTTGTTTAGTATCTGGGCATTTGACAATCAATGGTTCACAATGAATAAGGCTTATAACTCAAATATCAAATGATATGATCAGGGTTTAAGGTTAAGCAACTCAACTATCACATGCTAACATTGGGTATAACTCATGTATATTTAAAGTATTTGCAATATAAAATATGAATATTAGGGTATACTTGCAATATATCTCAAGAAGGTTTAAGAACACTTTCCTTATCGCAAATGATTTCCAACTTCACTTGCACTTGTCTAGCGCTTTTACTCAACAATCATTTGTCTTCTTTTTCTATGTCTCTCTTCTTCTTACTGATCACTTGTTTTCTTTTTCTATGCCTCAGTTCTATTTATTGATCACTTGATTTCCTCTGCTACACATCACAAGTACCTATCAATACTTAATCTCATATTATTTTAATCGTCACATAGACGTCATAAGCTTTTATCTACCCTTCGTTTCCCCCAAATCCGATTTACGGATTGAAAGTTATGCAAAAATTGTCAAATAATATTCACATAGGCATATAACACATTAATCAGATAGCACATAGCACACAAGGTTATTCGATAAAAATAATTTTTCAAAGAAGATTCGGGGTTAAAATAATATTTCTGACATTTAATACAAATTTTTGAATATTTTTCAGAATTTACACGGGTACCAGAATCATTTTATAAATAATTAACAAGGTTCAAATAACCGAATTTGACTTTAAAATCATTTAATAATAATTATCGAGACTTGAACATAATTTAGAAAAATATTTTAAAGCTCGAAATTATTTTTACGTATTTTTAAATCAAAAGAAATAATTAAATCCAATTAATTAATCAATTAAAATTTATTAATAAATAATCAAATTAGTTAATCAATTAATATTTAAATTAATTGACCAATTAAATAATTAATTATTAACTAAAATTAATTAATTAATTAATCCAGATTTATTTTAGAATTTTTAAATAATTTAAAAGTATTTTTGGAATTAAATAAATAAATAAATAAAAACAATTTTTAAAATATAAATTCTAGGGGGTAAAGTGTAAGGTTTGGAAACTTTATCCGCAAGGTGTAAACTGTAAGAATTACAAAGTTCAGGAAAATATTTAAGAATTTTAGAAAATAGGGGGGTTAAACAACAAAATTGTCGTCTTCCCCGCTTGTCGTCGGCGGCGACTTCGCCGGCCAACCTTCACAGGTCCAAAAATGCATAGAAATGTGCATAACAATACTTCTCAGTTCCAGTAATCAATCCCTGCAATTGGTTTTTACCAATAATCAACCGATCGGCGGGAAAATCCGATTGAAAAACACCCCGCCGTCGAGTTCAAGAACTCCGGTGACACGGTTCCAGCCTCCTCCATCAAAACCAACTACACCACACGAATCCTCACATGAAACCAAACATGCTAGTAGTTTCAAAATCTTCCCATAATTAACAGTTTAGAAATACCTAAAAATAGATTTAGAACATTCAAGCATAAAAACCCTAATTTTATGAATTAGAGAATCAAACCTCAATTTCGCTATGTTATTGAACTCAAAATTCAACATATGATATACCAAATTGACCAGAATTTCGTGATCTACAACATACAAACATTAAAACACATAAATAACTTTAAAATCAAAAAGTTATAATTTAATCATAATAAAATTCAAATTTAATAAAATAAATAGAAAATTATTTGATATTTCTGCAGTGGTATGGATTGTAGAACTTGATTGTACTCGTCACGAGCTTCGATTCGACTGCTTGCACTGTGGCGCCCCAAAACCCAGGGTCAGGAGTCTCGGAAGCCACCCCATCTAAACTCACACAACTCACACTACAATATGTAAATACTCACGCTTCATGACCCCATACTTATCACACACACACTTACAGGTTATTGTCTTGGAAACGAACCATCATCACTAGAGTAATTTTATTACAACCCAAATATAATTAGTCTTATCGGGGAGTGACCTTTAGGTAAGGTTAGTCCGCCGGCCAAATATACGTTACTTGTTTCTTATCTTACATAAATCATACTTATAAATAAGCCGAACTATAAACAACTGAAAACTAATCCAGCTTATTCTGACTACCTGAGGTACAACACCAAACAATCTACGGAACAGCTGGCCATATCCTACCCATTTCCTGGTTGTGGTTCTCATGGCAGGCATCTTGATTCACTGTTATGTTGTGTCAATTTAAGAAAATAAGTATGAGCTATAATGCTCAGCATAATAATGTACAGTATGGAAATGACTGTATGAAATCGTCATATATTATATATATATATATATATGTTTTATTCGAAAATAGTTTTCCTTAGTGTTACATACCTTCTTACGAAAACAATTCTTTAAGGGGGTTTTTATAACCTGCGAATACCTTAATAGTAATCCCAGCACCTAGGTTTGGGTTACGGTATTGCATCTCAATTCCAATTGGAAGAATTTGGACATTCACTGGAGCCACCGCATACGATGATCAGTCGTACTACGGAAATAGTAACCTTTTCTACTAGTAGAAGGACGAAACCGTCATCTCTCGGGTATCACCCTTGCCGCATACGGGCTATGTGTCCTCATTTAGGGTATACACACACTTCGCAGGTCCACAGGTACATATTGTACCGTCTCCTACAGTACCAGTAGCCTATCCAATACACGCAGTACTTGGATTCTACCCCTCCCTTGTCCTTTAGGAAATCCTATCATGTCTCGAGAACTCGAACCACATCGAAGTTCCTCTAAGCGTTTTGCTTGTTGATAGGCATAACTTTACTGTATATATATATGTACTTCCGAAAGTTTCAGAGGAAGTACTAAGGATGTGAGTTGACCGTTGTCAACAGATAATCAATAAGGGGAAAAGTTTCTCCTTGAAACTATATTCAAAATATTAATAAGTCGGGATAATAATCACCGACGATCTGAAATTATTCGAATGATACTTCTAAATCAGAAAGTATGTTTTATATCAGGATCTATGATTTTTAAATCAATGATAAACCCTTTAATAAATAATAATTAATTAAATAATAGTCTATAATTAATTAAATGATAATTGATATTAATCATACCTCGAATGAGTTTACTCTCTAAAAGATTTATTTAAAATAATATTCCTCAACTAGTTTGTGTCTACATAATTAATAATCTATAATGATTAATCGGGTTTGAATAAATAAACGTTGAAGTATACTACTCCTATAATAAAGGAATACGTATATAATATTTATTATCCGAACAATAAAATATAGTTGAGGGAATATGATCATTGGAAAATCGTTTTAATAAAAGTTCGAGGTGTTTTAATATTTCGTAAATGGACGACGAGTCCCTTTAAAACGTACTATTATGGACTTATACCTGTCCTATAATATCTCCGGAATGATTCCCGGGTTTTATCTTAAATCCCGACCGATCCTCGGTTTTATATAATACGTCACGCTTAAAGCGAAATAACATTTCACGATATATACTTATCGTACAACATCGCTACATTATGCGAAAATTCAACAACTAAGTATTATGGCAAACATGGTATTTAAGCGATGATAGTAAAACAATCATTTCACAACACAACAGTAAAAATGGAGTTGGGTTTGTAAACTTGCCTGGGTATCTCGAGATGGAGGATGCTCTAGGTTCCGCTCGGAAATCTAAAACCATAAACACATTTCATTTCGTTAGGTTCCGTCCTAATTTACGGTAACTCACACTTATGCGCTACTCATTTTGCACCCTCTCAACTTATACTACCCTCAACATTTCTTTTAAGTCATATTCACATTATGGTCACTTCATTTTCCTAAGTACTTTGGGTTCATTCTCATTATCGTCGTCGGCTCCGCTTAAGGATTCTTGCGGTTTCTACTCGCGCGGTTTCGGCTCCGACATTTTTATAAAATTGAGAAATCATTATTTTTACTTGAAATTTTTATGACAGTTAGGAAACTCAATATGTTACTCTCTGTAAAAATATCATGATTTATGAATACTTTTAAGTCTATCCTTTATATTTTCAAAGTTCGTAATTCGTAGCAGTTTTTGTCGCGTAAATCACTTTTACCAAAATGACCATAACTTTTGATCCGTAAATCGGAATCAAGCGATTTAAGCGCCCAAAAGATCCTTATAACATTTTATATCCTAAACAAAGGTTATTTTTCATGAATCTACAGTTTACAACTTCGGGAATTTCTGCAGAAACTTAAAGTTATGATTTGTTGGTTTTAACAAAGTTACGTTTACGATCGGGGTTTCGTTTAATCCCTATCTATCAACACAACCACCAACAATCATCATATCATCATCAACACACAAAATCCTCTCAAGAACATCATGTTCTTGAGGCAACAACAACCAACCTTAAATCTACTTAACTTAAACACCAAGATTTCATCAATACTACTTAGTAAGCTAGGTTTACTACCTCATACTAAATGGATCTTAAAAATGAACCTTAAATAAATTTGGGCTAAAGATTTTTACCTTTCTTGAAAACTTGAGATGTGTTCTTGAGGATGGTGGAGGCTTGGAAGTGATTGGTATGATTTTTAGAGCCTAAAACCACCATTGAAATCAAGAAACCAAAGAGAGGTTACTATTTACACTATTCACTAGTGAGTTTCTTGAATTTATTCCACCCATCAAACCTTGATAAAAAGAGATGAAAGAATTTTATTACCTTAGTTTAGTTGCTAAGAGGCTTGGGAATTAATTGGGTGATTTTACAAGAGCTTGAACTTGGAGTTTAGAATTTCAATTCCTCATTTTTCTTCAATATAGCTGAATGGAACAAAAATGGGGATGGAGGGGTATTTATACTACTTCGTTGGTTCTCTTGGATGCTTTGGATGGGTTGCTTCTTGGAAGGTGACTTGATATCTTGCAACTTGATTTTATTCTTCCTAGTATAGCATTCTAGGTTTATTCTTTGTTGCCAAATCCATGGACATATCTTTGTAGCTTGCTAGCTCACAAGCTAACTACAAGGTTAGCTTTCTTAGCTCACTATTTGCTAGCTAGCTTGGTCATCCTATGGTTAGCTCACTATTTGATGAAGGAACCATGGTTACTTCATTACCATGGTTTAGTTAGTGCGTTACGTTTATTTAATCGTTTACGCGTTCGCTCGGTTACTTAAACGTTCTCCGTAATACTTACTGGTAAGTGGTTCACAATGTAATTCCTTTCGTATTATTCCTTATATTTTTATTTATCCTACTTTTTAATAACCCCAATTTTTGGAATTTTTGAAACCCTGATGAATAGTAACTTTTGCTGATGATGCTGATTAAGGAAAATTATCAGACCACGCTATATAGGAGTACTGTTATGGAAATTCTAAGATCGTATTAGTATTCCATAAAGTAAATAAGTGTATGTAAAGATTGTCAGAATCCAAATTCGAATACTTTGATTTTTTTCCCGAAAATCCACCAGGTACCGAAAGAATTGAGTATAAGGTAACATGATTAAAAGGATTTAAATTCAAGTATTATAAGAGAGGATCATTAAAGGAATATAAAATATTGAGAAAGGTTTAGGGGAACCCAAGTAATAAGATCCCGGGTATGATCTCTTAAACGATAAACGAGAACGAAAGCTAAGCGAACCGTAAAACAGATAACGACCATTAGCCAAGTAATTAAGCACTAATCAGATGGGATTAGTGGGTTGTGACATCATCCAACCATAAGGTTTGGACAAGTGTCCTTGTGATGATGTAATGGAGGTGATGTCATCACTTTATTAAAGTTAAAGGAAGATATTTACCAAGGATTAATCCTAGCCAAGCAAATCATTTCACAAACTTTAGAATTCAAGAATCAAGCAAGCTTTCTTCTTCTCCCCACCTAAACTCTCGGTTGGTTTTCTTCAAAAACCAAATCTTAGCTTCTCTTGCTCTAAAATCACAAGGTAATTACCATAGCTTCCTTACCTACTAGTGAATGTATGGTAGAAGTTTGGAAGCCAAATTCCATTCTTAACCTAGGCAAACAAATCATCAAAAGTGATGATGAATAGTACCTTTCAAAAACTAATGTTAGTTTTCTTCATTTTTATGAAATTTTAAGGTTATACAAGCAAGGATCAAGGTTCTTTTAGGCATTCAAAGCTCTTGGGTTGTGTTAGGAAGCTTCAAGGAGGTATAAACAACTTTCACCTTTAACTTATAGTTTGAACTTTGAGTTTTGATGAGTTTATGGATGGATTAATGTATATATAGAAATATCCATGTATGTATTGTTAGTGTAGGTGCCCTAGAGGCAATACATTATTCTTTTATCTTTATGTCAGTTGATCATTCAATAAATGTATTTATTATGACCTTAATTACTGCGATATTTTGTTAGCATAATAAATGTCCTTAGAATCATGATACAAATTGTATAGTTTAAGTACATGACTTGAACTTGAGATTATATAATATATCATATTCTTAAAGGTCCCTAGTCGAGTATTATTATATAGGACAATAATAATACATAGATAGACTAGTATGTTGTTTGACAAGATAACCACATCTCATTGGTTATAAGTATGGGGATACTAAAGTCAATACATAGGTACATGTGAGAGTACATGGTACTGGACAGACCCACAGTGAGATTCTTCATGTTTAATAAAGTCATAAGAAAGACTCACAGTGATAATGGTGTAACGATCCTTTGACTTGAAATCATTATATTTCTATACGAGGATTAATATACTTTGACTACATTAAAAGTTACTTTTGATCGGGTGATGATAAAAGTGGACATCGGGTATATCATGAGTCGTATGAGAAATATGAATGATAGATAAAGGATTTAACCCTCCTATAATTAGGAGAGATATTATTGGCCTCTTGATTGAGTGAGATTATAAAAGCATGGCCATGCTCAAATAATGATTTGTCTCGATAATCTACTCATGGATCAAGTAAACCCGGATTAAATGTTGAAGAGGATGACTAAATACATGCCTCGAGTTTAATCTATAATATGTATGGTTAAAGGGATTATATTACACGAAAAATATTAATCACGAAAGGTTTTATCTAATCACGATTTAATTATTGTTTAATTGGGTAACAATGATGTATTACTAGATAGCGCTCATTGTTTATAATTTTATTAGAGAATAAAATTATTGCCAATTAAATAATAGCCTATAGGGTCGCACAAATAGAGCAATTAATGGAATAGTTAATTTAAATTATGGATTTAAATTAATTGATGATTATTTGAATTTTATTATAATTAAGTAAGACTTAATTGAGATAATATAAATTCGAATTAAAAGGAATGTTTTTGTCCATAATAATTAAGTATGACTTAGTTATTAATTAAATAATAGAAATTCGTTTTTATTATTTAATCCAATACCTACTAGGGTTGGGCTTTGCTATTATGGGCCTTTTTAATCAGTCATTATAAATAGATAATGAGAGGTTAAAGAGGCTTGTACGTTTTTTAAGAAAACCCTAGCAGCAAAGAGAGGCAGAGGCAATTCAGATCGTCAAGAAGGAGGCTAGTACATCCATTCCGTAGTCAAGTTCGTGAGACATTCTTGAAGGTGCTCGTATGGATACCATAGAGGTGTTTCTCCGAGAGGTAGACACAAAGCGTGATAGCTAGGATCTCCGTTGAGTTCGTGAAAGTTAATCTCTTGAAAGGTATGATTCGTTATCTCCATAATCTGCCCATAATTATACATGGATCCTGTTTTTGGGTTTCGAAATTTTTGTTTTATTTACGTTTATCCGCTGCGTTGTATGCCTTCGGAACCCAACAATGGCATCAGAGCTACGTGTATAAGGGGCTGATTTGGTTACGTGTTTACTGTATTTTTACAAGTATGCATGTGTGATGAGTCTGCCATGATAACAGTTATGTTATATGAGTCTGCCATGATAACAGTTATGTTATATGAATGATATGATGAATCTGTTAATGATCTATATGATGATACTAGTATGTTTAAGATCTGCCATAACTCATATATATGCGATCTCTTAAAATATGTATACTGATACACGTTTTTGGTAACTGGGATATGGATCGTGTGTATACTGATACTGCTTCTGGAATAGTATTCTGATACATGTTTTTCTAGTATTCTGATACTTGATTTTGCAAAAAATTCCGCCATCGGGGGTCTCGCTGCCCCCCGAACCCCCCCAATCCGCGTTCTTAGGGTTTCGTTTTTAATTTGTGCTTATGACATATGCTTTACTTATTTATTATTCTTGATTGGATCATGATAAGTGATAAATAGTATGTCATCTCTATATGATCTATCATGTTCTTTAATGGTTACTTGAGCATGGTGCATAGTTATGGCCTTAAGACCTTAGTTGTAATGGTTTATTTTTTTGGTTTGTAATAAATACGACTTGCATGTCGTTTTCTATTTGTAGTTGTTTTATCTCGAATGTAACTCGAGTTCTTTTGTAAGTTCATTAGTATAATTCTTAATGTAACATCCAAGAAGGACAAGGGAAAGAGGAGGCATCCTATAGAGGCCAAGGAGACAATGGAAGCAATAGAGAAGACATATGTAATAGTTATTTTTACACCATAGATTGACCTTGATCTTTTCATTAGCCTGAAAAGATCACATAGGATTGGGCCATAACTATTGCACGTTTACTTTACGTACTTTTCATATGATGTATAAATAGTATGTGTAGAGTAGAAAATGCATGTTTAAATTAGATTAATGATGCATGTATGTATTAGATACATCACCCATGCCATGCCTTTAAACAAGATAAAATCTGTAATGACTCAAGATTTAAAATTAACAAACGATCATGAGATTCTCGTGTTTATGAAACACGGAATAAAATACGAATTTTCTTTATTTCTGACATGGGGAGATTTTGTCAACAACGGGTTCATAGAACTTGTAAGGCTGTGGGTTTTAAGCGAGACCGATGTGACTCCTCCACTGCCTGGAAATCAAACCATTGACGAGTATTGATTTGAAGTATTTTATTCAAGGAAAAATTGGGAATCTCTTTATGATGGGATCATGATCGTTCTAAATTAAAAATCCCTAAGTAAAAATATTAAGTTTTAATCAGATGCTTTCCAATGAATGAACACTCATTAAATCCTAGATCGATAAGGGGAAGGGCTGTCAGTGGCAGGGGACTCCTATCTATCATGGTGAAATGCGACGAATATAAACGGTTATATTCGGACGTTGTATCATTGGGTCTAACTTAACTGAGTCATCATAATAAGGTGAATATAAACGGTTATATTCAACTATTATGAACTTAGAAGCATAGAGTTTGGTTAAAAATCTATTAGATAGATAAGATCAATTGTTGTTCACCAAATTATCCAAGAATTATATATGATATAATTGACAACTGTTGTCTACCTAAATAATCATGTTTTAAGGATACCAGTGGTTGACTTAGAACATGACGAAATATGGATCTTGGCTCACTAGAAAGATTTATGGGATATACTTTCCGAATTAATAGTTAGGGCTATTAATTTGATAAAAAAAAATAGTGGGAGATATATTACGAATATATCATAATCATATGAACATAAAATTTTAACTCAGATAATCTAATGTTTATTTTGCGCTTTTATTATTGTAGATACTGAGTAAGGGCAAACAACACAAACACAATATCCGTACGTTCAGTCCTTGAGAAGGACAAGCTGACAGGAGGAAACAACTTCCTAGACTGGCAGAGGAATTTGAGGATTGTCCTCAGGCAGGAGCGCAAGCTTCATGTCATTGATATTCCTCCTCCAGGCCCCCTTCCTGAGGGTGCTACTGCTGATGAACGAGCAGCACGCACAAGGGATGAGAATAATGCAAATGATGTTGCATATCTTATGTTGGCAACTATGAGTGCTGAGCTTCAAAGACAGCATGTTCATATGGATGCATATATTATCAATGAGCACTTGCAAAGCATGTTTGCAAGCCAAACTCGTCAAGAAAGGTTCAACACGAGTAAGTCACTTTTTAATTGCAAACAAGGGGCGAGTGAACCAGTTGGCCCACATGTTCTGAAGATGATTGGTTACATTGAGTACCTTGAAACTTTGGGTTTCCCGATTGGTCCGGAAACTGGTATTGACCTAATCATGAATTCTTTGAACAACAAATTCACTCAGTTTGTTGTGAACTACAATATGAATGAATTTGACAAAACACCTACTGAATTGTTGCATATGTTGAGAACATATGAGACCAACATGAAGACAGCTGAACCTGCTCCCATACTAATGGTGGGAAATAAAGGTAAGGCCAAAGGGAAGGGCAAATGGAAGGGTAAGAAGAAGATTGGATCTGATTCTACACCCAAGCCAAAGTCAGGTCCCAAACAGGCTTTAAAGCCTAAAGGTGGTGTGGCCAAGGGTGAATGTCACTACTGTAAGAAAGATGGTCACTGGAAGAGAAACTGTCCAATTTACTTGGAGGATCTGAAGAAAAAGAAAGCAGTTCAGATTTTTGGATCAGGTATTTATGTTATAGAAGTCAATTTGTCTATTTCTACATCTTGGGTATTTGATACTGGATGTGCTTCTCACATTTGTATAAATGTGCAGGGCCTGCAGAGAAGTAGAACTTTGGCTAAGGGAGAAGTGGACCTAAGAGTAGGCAATGGAGCAAAAGTTGCTGCTTTAGCTGTAGGGACTTATTATTTATCTATGCCCTCTGGGCTTGTTTTAGAACTAGAAGACTGTTTTTATGTGCCTGCGATTCGCAGAAACATTATTTCTGTTTCTTGTTTGGACAAGAAAGGTTTTTCGTTTACAATAAAGAACAACAGTTGCTCTTTTGCTTTGAATGATTTAACCTATGGTGTTGCGCGTTTATTTAATGGTTTATATGTTCTTGATTTAGATAACCCTGTCTGTAATATAGAAAACAAATGACTTAAAATGAATGACTCAAATCAAACATACCTCTGGCATTGTCGTCTAGGCCACATAAATGAGAAACGCATATCCAAATTACATAAGGATGGATACTTGGATAAGTTTGATTTTGAATCATACCAAGAATGCGAATCTTGTTTGCTTGGTAAGATGACTAAAGCCCCTTTCACTGGTAAGGGTCAAAGGGCCACTAAACGTCTGGAGCTAATACATAGTGATGTATGTGGCCCAATGCGTGTAATGGCTAGAGGAGGCTACTACTACTTCATAACATTTACTGATGATTTCAGTAGATATGGATATGTATATCTTATGAAGAACAAATCCGATTCTTTTGAAAAATTTAAAGAATACAAGGTTGAAGTAGAGAAGCAAATTGGCGGAGATGCAAGTCTTAAGATCTTACAATCCGATCGTGGGGGTGAATACTTAAGCACCGAATTTAGAGAGTATTTGAAAGAGTGTGGTATTGTATCACAACTCACTCCGCCAGGAACACCTCAATGGAATGGAGTTTCAGAGAGGAGAAATCGCACCTTGTTGGACATGGTGCGATCGATGATGAGTCATGCAGATCTTCCAATTAGTTTCTGGGGTTACGCTCTAGAAACAGCGGCTTTCACACTTAACCGTGTTCCTACTAAGAAGGTTCAAAAGACTCCATATGAGATATGGAAAGAGAAACGGTCAGGCATGAACTTTATGAAAGTTTGGGGATGTAAGGCGTTTGTGAAACGTCAAGAATCTGACAAGCTTGGACCTAAATCTGAAGAGTGCATTTTTGTAGGATACCCTAATGAAATAAAGGCGTATTATTTTTATAGTCCTTCTGAGCAGAAAGTGTTTATTGCTCGAGATGCTATCTTCATGGAAAGAGATTTTGTTTCCAAAAGAAACAGTGGGAGAACCATAGATCTCGATGAAGATCGAGAACCGCAAAATAGCATTGAACCTGAAGTGGAACAAGAGCAGAATAATGATAATGCTCAACAAACACAGGTTGTTCATAGATCTGGTAGATTTCGCCATGAGCCAGAGAGATATGGATTTCTCATGACTCAGTGTGGTGATTTGATGCTCATAGATGAAGATGAGCCTCTCACATACCAAGATGCTATGAACAGTCCAGACTCTAAGAGATGGCTTGAAGCCATGAAATCCGAGATAGATTCCATGTACGAAAACCAAGTATGGACTTTGGTTGATCCACCTGAAGGGGTAAAACCCATAGGGTGCAAATGGGTTTTTAAGAAGAAAAAGGGCATGGATGGATATATTCAGACCTATAAAGCTAGGCTGGTTGCAAAAGGTTTCAAACAAATTCATGGTATTGACTATGATGAAACTTTCTCACCAGTGGCTATGGTCAAGTCTATAAGGATTTTACTTGCCATTGCAGCATTCCATGATTATGAAATCTGGCAAATGGATGTCAAAACAGCCTTCCTTAATGGAAGCCTTGAAGAGGATGTGTACATGACATAACCTGAGGGTTTTGTCGATCCAAGGAATGCTGGCAAGGTATGTAAATTGCGTCAATCCATTTATGGATTGAAGCAATCCTCTAGGAGATGGAATATCCATTTTGATGAAATAGTCACAGAGTATGGCTTTGTTCAAAACGAAGATGAACCATGTGTTTACAAGAAGGTTAGTGGGAGCTATGTGGCATTCATAGTGCTATATGTTGATGATATACTACTAATGGGGAATGACATACCTTCTCTAAAGGCTGTTAAGACTTGGTTAGGGAGCAATTTCTCCATTAAAGACTTAGGAGAGGCATCCTACATTCTAGGAATGAGGATCTATAGAGAAAGATCTAGAAGGATGATCGGTCTAAGTCAGAGCACATACATTAATAAGGTTTTGCATCATTTTGGAATGCAAAATGCAAAAAGGGGATCTGTCCCCGTGTCTCAAGGGATAACGATCTCTAAGGACCAGTGTCCGAAATCATTGGATGAGAAGGACCACATGAATAAAGTTCCATATGCTTCAGCAATTGGATCTATCATGTATACAATGGTATGTACTCGCCCAGATGTCTCGTATGCTTTGAGCATGATGAGCAGATACCAGTCTAATCTGGGTGAAGGTCACTGAACGGCAGTTAAGAATATTCTTAAGTACCTGAAAAGAACTAAAGATTCATTCTTGGTGTATGGAGGAGAAGAGAAACTTGTTGTAAAAGGTTACACCGATGCAAGTTTCCAAACAGACAGAGATGATACTGTATCACATTCTGGTTTTGTGTTTTGTCTAAACGAAGGTGCTGTAAGTTGGAAGAGTTCAAAGCAAGAAACAATAGCTGATTCTACAATGAAGGCTGAGTACATTGCAGCTTGTGAAGCAGCTAAGGAGGCCGTTTGGATTCGAAAGTTCATTTCTGATTTGGGAGTGGTTCCATCGATCGCAGATCCCATTGATCTATACTGCGATAATAATAGAGCCATTGCACAGGCTAAAGAACCTAGATCACACTCCCGGGCTAAACATATACTCAGGAGATTTCACCTTATTCGAGAGATTAATGAAAGGGGTGATATACACATATGTAAAGTGCACACAAATGATAACATTGCAGGCCCACTAACCAAAGGCTTGTCGCAGCAGAAGCACGATGGTCACACTAGTTCCATGGGTATTAGATATATGGGTGATTGGCTCTAGTACAAGTGGGAGATTGTTAGTGTAGGTGCCCTAGAGGCAATACATTATTCTTTTATCTTTATGTCAGTTGATCATTCAATAAATGTATTTATTATGACCTTAATTACTGCGATATTTTGTTAGCATAATAAATGTCCTTAGAATCATGATACAAATTATATAGTTTAAGTACATGACTTGAACTTGAGATTATATAATATATCATATTCTTAAAGGTCCCTAGTCGAGTATTATTATATAGGACAATAATAATACATAGATAGACTAGTATGTTGTTTGACAAGATAACCACATCTCATTGGTTATAAGTATGGGGATACTAAAGTCAATACATAGGTACATGTGAGAGTACATGGTACTGGACAGACCCACAGTGAGATTCTTCATGTTTAATAAAGTCATAAGAAAGACTCACAGTGATAATGGTGTAACGATCCTTTGACTTGAAATCATTATATTTCTATACGAGGATTAATATACTTTGACTACATTAAAAGTTACTTTTGATCGGGTGATGATAAAAGTGGACATTGGGTATATCATGAGTCGTATGAGAAATATGAATGATAGATAAAGGATTTAACCCTCCTATAATTAGGAGAGATATTATTGGCCTCTTGATTGAGTGAGATTATAAAGGCATGGCCATGCTCAAATAATGATTTGTCTCGATAATCTACTCATGGATCAAGTAAACCCGGATTAAATGTTGAAGAGGATGACTAAATACATGCCTCGAGTTTAATCTATAATATGTATGGTTAAAGGGATTATATTACATGAAAAATATTAATCACAAAAGGTTTTATCTAATCACAATTTAATTATTGTTTAATTGGGTAACAATGATGTATTACTAGATACCGCTCATTGTTTATAATTTTATTAGAGAATAAAATTATTGCCAATTAAATAATAGCCTATAGGGTCGCACAAATAGAGCACTTAATGGAATAGTTAATTTAAATTATGGATTTAAATTAATTGGTGATTATTTGAATTTTATTATAATTAAGTAAGACTTAATTGAGATAATATAAATTCGAATTAAAAGGAATGTTTTTGCCCATAATAATTAAGTATGACTTAGTTATTAATTAAATAATAGAAATTCGTTTTTATTATTTAATCCAATACCTACTAGGGTTGGGCTTTGCTATTATGGGCCTTTTTAATCAGTCATTATAAATAGATAATGTGAGGTTAAAGAGGCTTGTACGTTTTTTAAGAAAACCCTAGCAGCAAAGAGAGGCAGAGGCAATTCAGATCGTCAAGAAGGAGGCTAGTACATCCATTCCGTAGTCAAGTTCGTGAGACGTTCTTGAAGGTGCTCGTGTGGATACCATAGAGGTGTTTCTCCGAGAGGTAGACACAAAGCGTGATAGCTAGGATCTCCGTTGAGTTCGTGAAAGTTAATCTCTTGAAAGGTATGATTCGTTATCTCCATAATCTGCCCATAATTATACATGGATCCTGTTTTTGGGTTTCGAAATTTTTGTTTTATTTATGTTTATTCGCTGCGTTTTATGCCTTCGGAACCCAACATGTATAGCAAGATCCATGTATGTTAGATAGTTTGGTTAGATTTGTGGTGATTTTGGATATGAATCTTGGTTAATGGTTAATGAATCTTAAGTTATGGTTAGTAGATCATGTTTGTGGTTGAATGAGTTGGAAAACCTTGAGATTATGGACTGACTTTGCCTTGATCTAAGTTGTGTTTGATGTATTGTTGATGGTTGGGTGGTTTGTAGTGAATTGGTAAGGAATTGGAGTGGTATAAATATTGGTAATCGCGTAAACATAGCCGTCATAATGCCTGATTTACCTTAGACTGCTTTTCTTCTTAACATCAGGACCCGTGAACTCACTGTTAGGTTTTGACCATTGCCATGATTAGATAGCTCATGTTACGAGCTTCGTTTTAATATGTGGTACGCTTGAATCCGATGTACGGTTTAGGAGAAACGACCGTTTTAAGTAACGGCATTTCGCGAACGAACCATTACCCCTCGCCTTACTTTGAAACCTTGGTTAAGGTCCTTAAATGACTAATTGGAGTATGAAACAATTATGTAAAGTGGATTAGGCAGTTGGTAGTGTACTCGCGAAAGAATTGCCTTAAAATTCTTAAAGGTTAATTTACTAAAAATGGTGGAGCCGAGGGTACTCGAACGACTTACGTGATTCGTTAAGCGTAGAAGGGACCATAAGCAAACGTTAGGGTTCAATTGGTTAAAGTCTAGTTTCTTAAGCGACCGGGGTTTAATTTTGACTTATGTTGTTGTTCATAGGTTATCGGACCGAATCTAAGCTTAAGTCTATCCGGGAACACTCAGGCAAGTTTTCTACCAGTTATACTGTTGTTGTGATGTATATATGTATATGCATTATCTTGTGATAAATGCATGATTGTTATTAGCAAATCTTGAGATATATTGGAGCATGTTGATATGGTATATATGCATGCTTGTTTCATAATCTTGTTATCTAAGTGTTGATTCAATTGCTTATAAGATGCATAATACCTATGCTAGAGATAAGCAGTAGTTGTGTATACCCTTAGTATAGGGGACTCAAAGGTGAACATTTTTCTAAAACCGGGAGTCGATGTTCCCAAGTATAATATATATATATATATATATAAGATATAGTTTTCAAGACTACTAATCGAATAAGATTTATTCGATAACTTTATTTTATTTAATGAATATTATTTTGAATATTCATTTGAGGACTTATGACTCCGCTTATTTATTAAATAACATTCTTTATTCTATTAAAGAATAGTATTTCGATAATCAAACTTATTTTCGATTATTCAAATAAAGATCTTACTTTCGTATAAGTATGTCTTTGGTTATTCGTTATTCATTTCAAGTATGAGTTTTAAAACTTCTACTTCAATTATTTTAATAAGGATTACCCTTCATGGAAATATTATTTAAATAATAATATTCAGATATTTTCTAATATATCGGGACTGATTTATTTCATTAAATCAGCATTACTCCAAACATTCTTAAAAATGTTTTCGAGTCTTCAAAATGATTTTTAAAAGTTAGGGCGGATCCCAAAACTCATTTTTATATTTAAGATCTTCCTTTCAAAGGGGATTTAAATACTCGCTCAAAACCTGAGGGATCCGGCTATGTGGTGTGTTTTATATTCACAACAAGGTTGCTGTTTTGATAAAAGAGTTTTTGATTACTTACCCAACACTCGGGAAGTAAAATTCTTGGAACAAGTTAATCCATTAACAGGCATCGCCTGGGAAATATCGGTGAGTTTTCCTTTCCAACTAGATACGACTTCTTGGTGGAGCCGTATCAACAAGTTTCTACTTGGGGAAAGGGGGACGAGCTTTACGTTTCAAAGTCATGGATTTCATCTGAACTAGGAGTGGCGTAAGTGGTCGAGTGGCGCCGGCCCAGGCTTATTATATTGGCCCAAATGGCCTGGAAGTTCCGCTAAGACGGTCCATTCCTTAGGAGTCCAGGGTTCGGTTGACAAGTAAATCCGACTGTTCTCCTCTACATGTAGAAAATGGTGGGGTTGCACTACTGCGACTGATCATCGTAAGTGGTCTTCCTGGCGCGGAAAACTCCCGTAATGAGTTCATCATCCAGTTGGATATTTCTGCCACACTACCCAGAGCACTTCGATAGAAAGGATACGGCTGGGCGATTGTTGAGTGTTGGCAGGGTCAAGTTTTCAAAATGATGTTTCCATCAAATGAAGTATCTCGTAACTTCATTTCATTTTGCTGATATTTCAAAGAATGATTTTATACAAGTTATGTCTTGTAGCTTCATCTATGTGATGAACTATTTATACCTTGAACGGTGGTAGTTCAAGTAGTATTCGAAAAAGATATAAGTTTATTGGAGTATCTTGTAACTTCATCTTTTCAACTTATATCTAGTTGATGATTATCTTATGCATGAAAAAGATTTTCAGAAAAACGTTGAGACAATGCTAGATATATGAGATCACCTTGCAACGATATTTTTATACAGTTATAAATTGGAACCCTATGTATATTATGCATGGAAGAGGATTTCCAAGATTTTGAAAAGTATATATACATATATACTGATTATTGTGCGACTTGGTCGCGTTAAGATATTAAACTTGGTTCATTTCTTCTTGACCACGACTTTCATGAGTACTATGAAAATGCTCATATATTGTAAATTATTATACATATTATTTCGGTGGGCTTATTGCTCACCCTTGCTTTCTTCTTTCATCACACAACAACAGATAGACAAGATGAACAGGACCAAGCTCCCAATTTACGAGCGGATAGGAAACGTTCCGCAGTTTCCTGGTAGGCATTGATGCCGTTATAGCTGAGGTAGGAATTACCAATAGGCTAGGCTTTCAACTTCTGATGTACCAGACTTATGTATATTTATGAATTGTAATAATGGCAAAGAATATGTAAAATTTATTCAGAAACCCTTTTTAGGTGTAATGGCTTATAATTGTGGAATAAAATGACTTGTGTTATTTTTGGATATTCATCTCTGAGACTATAACTTGTGGTGTGTGTGTATATTGTGGGGTCACAGTACGCAGTAGTTGGTTGACTGTTAAGATTAAGTATTGATAAGGGAAATGGAACTCGTGACAACCCGAATCCCCGACCCCGGATTTGGGGGTGTTACGGAAATGGTATCAGAGCTAAGCGTTATAAACCTCAGAGATGAAGTGACGTTAAAATAATAAGTTCACTAAGATAATAAGAACTCTTGCGAAGTTCATAGTCAGACTACCTAATGTAGTACTGACAGTTAAAACCCTTATGGGAACCCTTATAAATATCGTGATAGAAGCGTAGTTCGTTATCGTATATGGTAGTGGGACTCCGAACCCTGAAGTTCAAGAGCAATAATATGATGATGTTTTACTACATATTGGGGATCAGATTGTGGATCCAATGAAGCACCCTAACGAGGGACTAGATGATGTTCATATTAAGGATGTAACATTTAAGGATGTTATCCCAGAAGGGATTGTTGCTGAGGAGGATCTCGTGAAGGATCCTAACAAGACTGAAGAGATGATCGCTAAGGAATAAATGACCATGGTCAGGGCGACTACCAGAGGTAGGATTGGATGGTTACTACCGGAGGTTCGTTCAAGTTTGCAAAGATAGTAGCCCCTTTAACACGGCTTACTCGTAAGACTGATAAGTTCGAATGGACAGAGAAATGCGAGAACAGCTCTTAAGGACTGAAGCAAAGGTTGGTGACGGCCCCTATGTTGGCATTGCCGGATGGAAAAGGAGATATTTTTTTGATTTGTAGTGATGCTTAACATAAGGAATTAGGGTGCTTCTTATAAAGCACAGCAAGGTAATCGCGTACGCGTCAAGACAACTAAGGGAATATAAAATTCGATATCCCCATCCATGAGCTTGGGCTCGTGGCAATAGTTTTGCCCTAAAGATTTGAGGCACTACTTGTATGGAGAGAAGTGCGAGATTTACATAAGCCGTGAGTGGTCTAGTACATTTTCACGCAGAAAGAGCTCAACATGCGCCAGAGGAGGTGGTTAGAGCTAATCAAAGATTACGATTATGAGATTCTTTATCATACATGGAAAGCTAAAATGGTGGCTAACGCCCTTAGTATAAAAGAGAGACTCAAGATGAAAATGTCTTTGGGAGAGTTAATAAGAGATTTTGAGAAAATGGAAATAGAAGTGAAGGTAGCCGGAGCCAGTACCGAAAAGCTGTTTGAGATTGCAATACAGCCTGAATTATTGGAAAAGATCATATTGTGCCAAGAAAAAGTGATGAATGAAGGCAGAGAGCCAACAAATAGAGAAGAGATTAATACCGAGAAAGATGATAAGGGAATACTGAGGTGTTCTTACAGAATTTTGGTTCCAAACGTTCAAGAGCTTAAGGACGGGATCTTAGATGAAAGTCATAGTTCGAGGAATAAGATTTAGGGCAGACCCTGAATGTGATTGTCAGGGAGGTCGCCATCAAGAAAGAAAGAACCCATAATATAATGAAATGAAAAAGAAGGATTTTAACGTATAAGATAACCCTGATTTTGGGAGAAGGATGAAACATTTCATACTGAGGAAACAGAATTCGAGCAAGACAGGGAGAACAAGGTCGGTACTCCTATTGGGCAATCCATGGATCTGCCTAAACAAAACTTATACTATTATCCCCAACCACCACCCTGAGGAAACAATGCGGTGAGAAAATCTTTCCGGACCTTTAAGTCGCTAAGCTCTCAGAGTTCCAAGGAACAAGTTGACCCAGTCAAGGCAAGAGCCTGGCTAAAGGAAATAGAGGAATCAATTGAGATTCTAAATGATTGACGAAGTGCAAAAGACTATTTTTCCACTTACCTTCCTAAGAGAGAGGCCACCCGCTGGTGAAAAGACCAAGAAAGGCACGGAGCCAGAGGTTATGATAAACTGATTAAAGTTCGGTCAATTGTTTTCGAGAAAGTAATTCTCAAGGTTATGGAGATAGTGTAAAAGCTTTAGAGCCAGAACAAAGGTGAACGAGTATGATAAATTATGAATCTAAGATCGTAAAAGTTGTCAAGATTCGTCTAAAGGACAAGAATCCCAGAACGACGTGATGTTTGAAGTCAATGATTAGTTGGTTCGTGAAATGATTGTAAGAGAGAGGTAAATAAAAAGAAACTGAAGTGGAAAGGAATATAAAGGCAATAGAGTTTGAGGAATGATAAGGGAGTTGGGTATGAGGAAACCCCAAAGACTCGTAGTAATAGAAATAGAAAAGTATGTAATCATCAGGATGAGGGTGATTCACCATGAGTTAAAGTTGATGGTTGAAGGCATAAGAGATATATATATTATACCCCCTTTAAGTTGGGAGGATTCAAGGAAACCTTGAGATAGTTCGAAGGATAAACAATGAGACGCGGATAGATTGAGTAGATAAGAAAGTAAGAAATTAGGAAAATTGGATGAAGGAAGTGACCTTCAAGAATGTGAAGTGTAAGACCGGGGGGCATGATACCCACAAAGGGAGACGCCAGGTATGAAAGATATCCCAACATTGAGATGAATGTTGAGATTAACAATAAAAGTAAATAAGGAGGTATTAAGAAGAAGTTCACGTTGAATACGACCAATATCTTCCAGAACATCCCTGTTATCATTACCAAATCAGGAAAGAAAAGTAGATAACCATTGTTATCTTTTGGAGGCCATATTGATTGACCTCATTTTGAATACAGATGTTATTGTGAAATTAGGCATATACTATCGAGATGGGAATGATTGAATAAGATACCCTTATCAGGGATATATGACTTGATTTATCCATGTAAAGATGCAAGTACCTTTTTAAAGGTGGAACTAAGGAGATAACCTCAATAGCATGAGATGAACCATGGGAGATGCATAAAGGATGGCATTTCACCCTTAATAGGGATATTATGAGTTTGGGTAGTATGGAACGAAGGACTAAGGTAACAACAACCTTTAAAGATCAGTAGAGAAATTTTTCAGAAGTACATAGACAATGGTTCTAGTATTAGTAAATTGTATTTTGACATGCCCTGTATCTAGGGAATACAGGAGAAACGATTCAAGGATAACCTTAGAGGTTTTACAAGGAAAAAGGAAATGTTCAAAGTTCTCAAGAATAGAAATTTTGATAAAGGAAATGTGAATTATAATAATGTCAGGTAGGCACGTGTTGAACCATAAGAAAGTATAGATTGACCCAATGAAGGTCGAGATTGGTGAAAATAAGTAGGACCCAAGATAAGAGACGTCTGAAGTATGATCGAGAGTCAATCGTGACAATGTTAACCTCTAAAAGACCGAGGCAATAACTTATGGAAAAATGGTGATATATTTTTTTTACCAAAGCGTAAGGAAGAGCATTTACACACAAGCAGTGATTGGAAATGAGGTAGAAAATTTATTTGGAGGTGGTTAAAATGACATTGATTGTAAGGAAATTTTACTATCAGGAAAGGCCAAAGAGGTGGCCGACACTTTAAATATAAGAGGATAATTATAGGAGCTTGTGCCAGAGGAATACAGTGATGATGGTTGAAGCCGTGAAGGTTGTATTATGGTTTGGAAGATTGACATTCCTTCTGATGACTGTGCAATACCCAACCGTAATAGTAGTTTGTTATAGGTTTAATTCGTGTAATCGCCATGAGCGGGCTATCTATCTTAGAAGGTACTATCTTGAGATAAGCCAGGACCATGTTACGAAATGACTAAATGAACCTTTGAGATGCATGTCTCCTAATATAGACATATGATTAAGAATGGTATTAACCTGCTATCGTTGCTTTTATTAAAACTCTTCTGCAATTTTATCTGCTTCATGTCATATGTACGTCAAGTTCAGGAGTGTTCTTCATGAATCATGAACGGTGATCATGTTGCCTCCTTAGAAGAATTCGATACGATATTTATGGACTCCGTATGGTTAGCTATTAAGATCCAAGGAAAACGAATGACTACAGTAGGTCCGTGGTGGACTATAGTAATGAATCAACGATTTTTTGAATAATGAGCCAATTACAACCGTGAGAGTTGTATTGTAATGGATGTTGAGATTGGGTACCACTAATCGGGTTGTGGTGATGTATAAGTTATTATTGGTAGACTATTTAAGTCGATTATCTACCTATTGAATATTTATTCCTTCTTATCAATAGAGGGTCGTATTACAATACGAGGAAGGTTGCGATGCAAGCATAGTATTCTAATAATGATGATGTCTAGAATGAAATCTCAGATTCGATTTTTGATGTCGAGGGAGTTTCAAAGGTGATTGTGTATAAGCTCGAGCAAGAGCATGGGTCCATAGAATGATGGACGGAATAGCAAAAATATTTAGGCATGTGAAATGCGATGCTATAATACTTGATGTTGATATATATACGTATATGTTTTGTTCTCCTATGACAAACCTCTATAGTTCAGGGGTAGATTCCAAGCCAGATATTTTGTGACAGTATTTTTTTTTTCTTACATATATACAATTCTCTTCAATTCGTTCTTTTTTCTTCTTTTCATTGAATGTAAGCTGAGAAGAACAACCCTTCCAGAAGGGGAGGTATTGCCGAATGACTATCTATCTTTGTGATAGAAGCCTAGTAGGATACCACATGTTGTTTAATTGCTTGTCAAGTACTAAAGGCCGGCCACCTTCTGTACTAACTATGCAATAGAACAAGTGTTCATGATCATAGTGATCTCTCAATGAATTCTTTTACTTCTATATGAAAGACCAAGCTTTTGAAGATGGAGGAAGCTAGAGATGAAGTGGTACCAAGTATGGTGGTATTTCGATTTTAACGCGTTCGTGATACTAAGGTTGACGCGATTATTGAAAGGTTATAGAATGCTAACGAGCAAAAGTATAACCAGTATAATATTAGGAATGGAAGATAGTAGCGATTACGAACTAGAAAAGAATGGGTATTGAGATGCAAAAGCTATAATGCTAGAAGCTATAATGAGAGTCTGTGCAATAGACTTGAAAGAATTTGGAATGATCACTTAATGCGGATTGAGTTTTCTTACGACAATAGATCGTATGTCAGTATCGAGATGTTGCCTTACGAGATCCTTGAGGGAAGACAATGTCGATCTTCCTTATGATAGGATGATGTTGCAGAGCGCAAGATGCTCGGACCAGCAGTGGTCCAAAGGACCAAGGATATAATAGATCTAATCAGAGGACGGCTGGTAGTAGCCCAAGATGGACATAAGAAGTATGTTGATTTGACATGAAAAGACAAAGAATAGGAAGTAGGGGACCTAATGCTGTTATAGGTATTCCCTTGGAAAGGATGGATGAGGTTCGGAAAGAAAGGAAAGCTAAGCCCACGAATTGTTGGACCCTTGGATATATTAAGATGTATTGGAAGTTAGCATATGAGCTAGCCCTACCCCCGAACATGTAGCAAGTTCATAACGTGTTCCACGTATCAATGTTAAGGAAGTGTAATTCAGATGCCAGAAAAATAGGGGCATATGAGCGCATAGACATGCAACCAGACGTAACCTATATGGAGCAACCAGGAAGGGTTATAGATCAAAAAGGAACAAGTGCTTAGAAGAAGGGTTATCAAACTAGGCAGAGTTTGGTGGTAGAACCACAATGTGGGAATATTTACTTGAGAGTTAGAAAGTGCAATGCTAAGAGAGTATCCCTATTCATTTTCTATCTGATTCTGGGACGGAATCCTTTTAGGGAGGGGAGACTGTAATAACCCCAATTTTTGGAATTTTTGAAACCCTGATGAATAGTAACTTTTGCTGATGATGCTGATTAAGGAAAATTATCAGACCACGCTATATAGGAGTACTGTTATGGAAATTCTAAGATCGTATTAGTATTCCATAAAGTAAATAAGTGTATGTAAAGATTGTCAGAATCCAAATTCGAACACTTTGATTTTTTTTCCCGAAAATCCACCAGGTACCGAAAGAATTGAGTATAAGGTAACATGATTAAAAGGATTTAAATTCAAGTATTATAAGAGAGGATCATTAAAGGAATATAAAATATTGAGAAAGGTTTAGGGGAACCCAAGTAATAAGATCCCGGGTATGATCTCTTAAACGATAAACGAGAACGAAAGCTAAGCGAACCATAAAACAGATAACGACCATTAGCCAAGTAATTAAGCACTAATCAGATGGGATTAGTGGGTTGTGACATCATCCAACCATAAGGTTTGGACAAGTGTCCTTGTGATGATGTAATGGAGGTAATGTCATCACTTTATTAAAGTTAAAGGAAGATATTTACCAAGGATTAATCCTAGCCAAGCAAATCATTTCACAAACTTTAGAATTCAAGAATCAAGCAAGCTTTCTTCTTCTCCCCACCTAAAATCTCGGTTGGTTTTCTTCAAAAACCAAATCTTAGCTTCTCTTGCTCTAAAATCACAAGGTAATTACCATAACTTCCTTACCTACTAGTGAATGCATGGTAGAAGTTTGGAAGCCAAATTCCATTTTTAACCTTGGCAAACAAATCATCAAAAGTGATGATGAATAGTAACTTTCAAGAACTAATGTTAGTTTTCTTCATTTTTATGAAATTTTAAGGTTATACAAGCAAGGATCAAGGTTCTTTTAGGCATTCAAAGCTCTTGGGTTGTGTTAGGAAGCTTCAAGGAGGTACAAACAACCTTCACCTTTAACTTATAGTTTGAACTTTGAGTTTTGATGAGTTTATGGATGGATTAATGTATATATAGAAATATCCATGTATGTATAGCAAGATCCATGTATGTTAGATAGTTTGGTTGGATTTGTGGTGATTTTGGATATGAATCTTGGTTAATGGTTAATGAATCTTAAGTTATGGTTAGTAGATCATGTTTGTGGTTGAATGAGTTGGAAAACCTTGATATTATGGACTGAATTTGCCTTGATCTAAGTTGTGTTTGATGTATCGTTGATGGTTGGGTGGTTTGTAGTGAATTGGTAAGGAATTGGAGTAGTTTAAATATTGGTAATCGCGTAAACATAGCCGTCGTAATGCCCGATTTACCTTAGACTGCTTTTGTTCCTAACATCAGGACCCGTGAACTCACTGTTAGGTTTTGACCATTGCCATGATTAGATAGCCCATATTACGAACTTCGTTTTGATATGTGGTACGCTTGAATCCGATGTACGGTTTAGGAGAAATGACTGTTTTAAGTAACGGCGTTTTGCGAATGAACCATTACCCCTCGCCTTACTTTGAAACCTTGGTTAATGCCTTACTTTGAAACCTTGGTTACTCGAACGACTTACGTGATTCGTTAAGCGTAGAAGGGACCATAAGCAAATATTAGGGTTCAATTGGTTAAAGTCTAGTTTCTTAAGCGACCGGGGTTTAATTTCGACTTATGTTGCTGTTCATAGGTTATCGGACCGACTTTAAGCTTAAGTCTATCCGGGAACACTCAGACAAGTTTTCTACCAGTTATACTGTTGTTGTGATGTATATATGTATATGCATTATCTTGTGATAATTGCATGATTGTTACTAATAAATCTTGCGATATATTGGAGCATGTTGATATGGTATATATGCATGCTTGTTTCATAATCTTTTTATCTAAGTGTTGATTCAATTGCTTATAAGATGCATAATACCTATGCTAGAGATAAGCAGTAGTTGTGTATACCCTTAGTATAGGGGACCCAAAGGTGAATATTTTTCTAAAACCAGGAGTCGATGTTCCTGAGTATAATATATATACATATATATATATATAAGATATAGTTTTCAAGACTATTAATCGAATAAGGTTTATTTGATAACTTTATTTTATTTAATGAATATTATTTTGAATATTCATTTGAGGACTTATGACTTCGCTTATTTATTAAATAACATTCTTTATTCTATTAAAGAATAGTGTTTCGATAATCAAACTTATTTTTGACTATTCAAATAAAGATCTTACTTTCGTATAAGTATGTCTTTGTTTATTCGTTATTCATTTCAAGTATGATTTTTAAAACCTCTACTTCAATTATTTTAATAAGGATTACCCTTCATGGGAATATTATTTAAATAATAATATTCAG
Source organism: Apium graveolens (assembly GCF_009905375.1). Lineage (NCBI taxonomy): Eukaryota > Viridiplantae > Streptophyta > Magnoliopsida > Apiales > Apiaceae > Apium > Apium graveolens. The sequence goes on along the minus strand of NC_133657.1, from coordinate 101,620,485 downwards.
ATATTTTCTAATATATCGGGACTGATTTATTTCATTAAATCAGCATTACTCCAAACATTCTTAAAAATGTTTTCGAATCTTCAAAATGATTTTTAAAAGTTAGGGCGGATCCCAAAACTCATTTTTATATTTAAGATCTTCCTTTCAAAGGGGATTTAAATACTCGCTCAAAACCTGAGGGATCTGACTCTGTGGTGTATTTTGTATTCGCAACAAGGTTGTTGTTTTGATAAAAGAGTTTTTGATTACTTACCCAACACTCGGGAAGTAAAATTCTTGGAATAAGTTAATCCATTAACAGGCATCGCCTGGGAAATATCGGTGAGTTTTCCTTTCCAACTAGATACGACTTCTTGGTGGAGCCGTATCAACAAGTTTCTACTTGGGGAAAGGGGGGACGAGCTTTACGTTTCAAAGTCATGGATTTTATCTGAACTAGGAGTGGCGTAAGTGGTCGAATGGCGCCGGCCCAGCCTTATTATATTGGCCCAAATGGCCTGGAAGTTCCACTAAGACGGTCCATTCCTTAGGAGTCCAGGGTCGGTTGACAAGTAAATCTGACTGTTCTCCTCTACATGTAGAAAATGGTGGGGTTGCACTACTGCGACTGATCATCGTAAGTGGTCTTCCTGGTGCGGCAAAGTCCCGTAATGAGTTCATCATCCAGTTGGATATTTCTGCCACACTACCCAGAGCACTTTGATAGAAAGGATACGGCTGGGCGATTGTTGAGTGTTGGCAGGGTCAAGTTTTCAAAATGATGTTTCCATCAAATGAAGTATCTCATAACTTCATTTCATTTTGATGATATTTCAAAGATTGATTTTATACAAGTTATGTCTTGTAGCTTCATCTATGTGATGAACTATTTATACCTTGAATGGTGGTAGTTCAAGTAGTATTCGGAAAAGATATAAGTATATTGGAGTATCTTGTAACTTCATCTTTTCAACTTATATCTAGTTGATGATTATCTTATGCATGACAAAGATTTTCAGAAAAACGTTGAGACAAGGCTAGATATATGAGATCACCTTGCAACGATATTTTTATACAGTTATAAATTGGAACCCTATATATATTATACATGGAATTAAACTTGGTTCATTTCTTCTTGACCAAGATTTTCATGAGTACTATGAGAATGCTCATATATTGTAAATTATTATACATATTATTTCGGTGGGCTTGTTGCTCACCCTTGCTTTCTTCTTTCATCACACAACAACAGATAGACAAGATGAACAGGACCAAGCTCCCAATTTGCGAGCGGATAGGAAATGTTCCACAGTTTCCTGTAGGCATTGATGCCGCTGTAGCTGAGGTAGGAATTACCAATAGGCTAGGCTTTCAACTTCTGATGTACCAGACTTATGTATATTTATGAATTGTAATAATGGCAAAGAATATGTAAAATTTATTCAGAAACCCTTTTTAGGTGTAATGGCTTATAATTGTGGAATAAAATGACTTGTGTTATTTTTGGATATTCATCTCTGAGACTATAACTTGTGGTGTGTGTGTGTATATTGTGGGGTCACAGTACGCAGTAGTTGGTTGACTGTTAAGATTAAGTATTGATAAGGGAAATGGAACTCGTGACAACCCGAATCCCCGACCCCGGATTTGGGGGTGTTACATACTTGAATATAAATCCGTAGGATTTTAATCTCATAATTATATTGTGATTTTCGTAATCCTCGATAAGTCGTAAATACGGTCATTTTTCAAAGTTCGTTTTCTTCGAAAACTAATAGCGTTTACATACACTCAATTGGTACGTATAGTCGTAATATCAATTCCGAAACTCATTTTCTCATGCACTACATAGTGTGGGCTCAAAAGTTTTTCCCATCTATCAGGGTTACTATTCATTAAACGTTTTACAAGGTCTCAAAAAATCGAGTTATTACATGCAAGCCCAAATCGGAGTTCGATAACGCCTTCGAATCCTCGTTTGATTATGAAGAACACGATGAATATACATATTTTCTCTGAATAATTATAAGATTTTACTGTTTGTTTATGTTTATCTGTACAAAATAAGATACTGTATTGGCTATTTGTATTTACGGAATATTGGTACCCCTTTGGACCATGTCGGATATAAAAATAAAATACTTAATCATTAAGTATTAATAAAACTGATCCAATTCGGTACCGGTTTTGGGATAATTATCAAAACCAGACTTTTTGTAAATACGATCTGGGTCTCAGCATTTTGGTTACATAAATTACGAGAAGATAATATAATAGTTTAATCAAAAGATCCTGTTTCTCGAAAATACTGGTTTTATCAATTTACCGAAATGAATATTTTATCAAAAAATTTGCGCCGAGACCCACACGGGTAAAATCGTACTCCGGATCGAAAAAGTCAAAATACGGAAAATGCTCGGAATAATCAAATTGGGTTAAAAAGAAGTTTTCCCGAGACTTCCGGGTTGTAAAAACGTAAAAACGATTGAAGTTGAACGATTCTCGATTGTATAAAATAATTTAAAATTACTCAGAAAAATAATTTATTAAATCCATAAATCCTTTATAAAATCGTATAATAACATATAAATTAATAGAAAAAATATAAAATTATTTATATTTTATTTTGGACATATAAAAATTGAAATACACAAATTTTACCACATTTAAACATCCAAACACATGTACCAATTAACTGATAATTCACCAAAATTTACATAATAATCACATAATAATTATTTATTGACAAAAATAATTACACGTTATATCCCGGATATTACATCATTCCCCCCTAAAAGGATTTTATCCTCAGAATCTCCTAAGTAAACAAATGAGGGTACTTTTCTTATAACATTCTAACTCCCATATTGATTCTTCAACCTTTGGGTTTCTCCACAGTACTCTTGCTAAATTTACAACTTTATTCCTTAACACTTTCTCTCTCTTTTCTAGAATCTCTATCAGATTCTGTACATACGACAAATCTGCCTGAAGTTCTATCGGCTCGTACTCGATTTCATGCCTAGAATCTGGATGTACTTCTTAAGCATTGACACGTGAAAGACATTATGAATGTGCTCCATATGCGGGGGTAACGCCAATTCGTAAGCTACCTTGCTGACACACTTCAAAATTTCAAAAGGTCCAACGTATCTAGGACTCGGCTCTCCCTTCTTTCCGAACTTGGACAATCCTTTCAACGGTGAAACTTTTAACAATACTAAATCTCCTTCTCCAAACTCCATGTCCTTTTTAGCTTGATTTGCATATTTCCTTTATCGATCTTGCGTTGTAATTAACCTTTTCTGAATGATTTCAACAACTTCTTTTTTCCACTGCACCAGCTCTGGTCCAAGTATCTTACGTTCTCCAACTTCATCCCAATATATTAGTGATCGACATTTACGTCCATAAAGAGCTTCGTAGGGAGGCATCCCGACATTGGCATGATAACTGTTGTTGTAAGCAAATTCTACTAAGGGCAAATGCTCATCCCAACTTTTTTTGAAATCAATAGCACAGATAAGTAACATGTCTTTAATTGTCTGAATCATTCTCTCACTTTGGCCATTGGTATGTGGATGATAACCTGTACTCATTTTTAACTTAGTTCCCAAATATTCCTGAAAATTTCTCCAAAATCTTGAATTGAATCGTGGTTCTCGATCAGATATAATAGACACAGGGACTTCATGGCGAACTACTATTTCCTTCAAATACATGTGAACTAACTTGTCCAGTGAAAATCTTTCGTTAAAAGGTAGAAAATGATCTGATTTGGTTAATATGTCCACTATAACACAAATGGCATTGGGTTTCGCTTTCATCGTTGGTAATCTGACTATAAAATCCATATCAATGTGCTCCCACTTCCACTCTGGAATCTCTAACGGTTGTAATAATCTACTTGGTCTCTGATGCTCCGTCTTAACTCTTTGACACATATAACATTTGCTAACCCATTACGTAATTTCTCTTTTCAGATCTGGCCACCAATAATTCTCTTTTAAATTTCTATACATCTTGGTACTTTCTGGATGGATTGAATACTTTGAATTGTGAGCTTCCTGTAGAATTTTTATCCTTTAACTCTGTCACTGGTAGAATCCAAATTATAGGAAAAAATATGAGAATACCTTGGTCATCTTTCGGAGTGCATAGCTCTTCTCCTACCAAACGATTGATATCCTGATCCATTATTTTATCTTGACATTTCTTTATCTTCTCTAACAATTCTGGCTGAAAAATCATACTATACATCTTTGCTTCGTTAGGCTTGTAGATTTTGACCTCTAATTCCAACTTCTGAAATTCCTTATACAACTCCTTTGGTACTATCATCACATTCAATCTATCATTTCTGCTTAACGTGCCTGCCACTACATTTTCTTTTCCTGGGTGATAGTTAATCATGCAGTCATAGTCCTTGATCAACTCCAACCACCTCCGTTGTCTCATATTAAGTTCCTTTTACGTGAATATATACTTTAAACTTTTATGGTCCATATAAATCTCACACCTTTCGCCACATAGATAATGTCTTCAATTTTTTTAAAGAAGATACTATTTCTGCCAGTTCCAAGTCATGAGTAGGATAATTCTGCTCATGAGGTTTCAGTTGTCTAGATGCATATGCAATAACTTTATCGTACTACATCAAAACACAACCTAATCACTTATGAGAAGCATCACTATAAATTACAAACTCCCCTTGATAATTTGGAAGTGACAGAATAGGTGCCATGATCAATCTCTTCTTCAGTTCCTGAAAACTTTCTTCACACTTCTCGTTCCATATAAACTTCTCATTATTCCTGGTAAGCTTCGTCAAATGTGTCGCAATTTTCGAGAAATCTTAAACAAATTTTTGATAATATCCTGCCAATCCTAAGAAACTTCTTACTTTTGTTGGTATATTTGGTATCTCCCAATTTCTAATAACTTCAATCTTCATTAAATCCACTTACTATATAACTTAAGAATTAAATTTCCTGCAACCAAAACTCACACCTTGAAAACTCAATATACAACTTCTCCCTTCGCACAATTCCCACAGCTATTCTTAAATGCTCCACGTGGTTCTTCGTTGATTTCGAGTAAATCATGATATCATTTATATACACAATTACAAACTTATCCAGATATTCTTTAAATATTTTGTTCATCAAGTCCATAAATGCTGCTAGGGCATTGGTCAATCCAAAAGACATCACTAAAAATTTGTAATGGTTGTACCTAGTTCGGAAAGCTATCTTCGGTACGTCTTCAGTTTTAATCTTCAATTGTTGGTACTCGGATCTTTAAAAGTGCTTGGCTTCGTTCAACTGGTCAGACAAGTCATTTATTCAAGGTATGAGATACTTGTTCTTAATATTAAGCTCATTGAGCTCCAGATAATCGATACATAATCTTATGCTTCCATCCTTCTTCTTAATAATTAACACCGGTGTACCTCATGGGGATACATTAGGTCCGATTACTCTATTTTCGAATAGTTCTTGTAATTGCTTTGCCAATTTCTTCATTTCAACTGACGCCCTTCTGTACGGGGCCTTAAATACAGGTTCCGTTGCAGGTGATAATTTGATTGCAAATTCAATTTCTCTCTATGGAGGAAGTCTTGGTAACTCATCCAGAAACACGTCTAGAAACTCATTGATTATTAGAAAATCTTCAAGTTTTGTTGGCTCCTGACTTTTATTTACCACATAATCAATATAGTGCTCACATCTTTGCCAAAATACCCTTTTAGTTTGAAACATCGTTAAAAACTTATTTACTTGCGTTCGACCTCTAAACGTCATCACACTCTCATCCGGCGTCTTCAGTCTTACCTTCTTATTATGATAATCTATATGAGCATCACGATTAAATAGTCAGTCCATTTCCTAGAATAATGTCAAATTCTTCTATCTTGAACGGTATCAACTCAGCACGGACTTATTGCCAGAAATCTCAATTTCATAATCGGTACACACTTGGTTAACAAATATACATCCTTGATTTGCTAGCTTTATAGTCATGATCTCATTTAATAGTTCAACTGGTCAATTCAAATTATCAACAAAATCTCAAAAAATATTTGATCGAGTTGCTCTGGACTCTACTAACACTCTAGAACATAAGGAATTTACAGTAAGGATTCCTGCGATCACATCCGTATTCTGAATAACATCTTTCACAGACATATCATAAACTCTTGCTCTTGGAGGCTTATTCACTATTGGAGTAGATCCCATGATTCTTAACGTATCACTGACTGGGGCTAATGATTTACAATTCTTGCCATATGCCTTGGTTACTTAAACATGTAAATCCAATGGTTGGAACTTTGCCCACTTGATTCTTGGTAGGTTGATTTTTGTTTGGAAAACTTTCGTAAAGAACAACAGTGCAACAAAATAATTAGAAGAATTCATAATTCAATAAATTTATAGTTGAAAAAGAAAGAATGAGTAATGGTTTGAATATGAATGAGAAAACCATATTGGTACTTAAGATGGTCATTCTTTCATACCATATGGCATACAACACATGATTAGGTGGCATCCCACCAGACTCTTCGTCATTCCGAAAAAGCGTCACACCACAACACTGCTTGTCTCAATCAGAAAGCAAAACTTGAGGGGAAAAATGATTTTGAAAGGAATACAACGATCTTCTTTTTCTTATTACCTTTTAGATCTAATAATGAAAGAAGTTCATACTTATTCAAGAGTGAAGAAGAATATACACTGTAGTATTGTAGAGAAGAATGATACCGTTGGTTGCCATTCACATTTCACTTATGTATACCTTCAGAGCTCATTCGATCAATAGATCTCATTCCAAGTCATATTTTAACTTCAGAAAGTCCTCAAAAATGCCTTCTTAAATTGATCATTATAATAAATTCCTACTTGTTAAGTCTTGTGTCTTTAGCGTCGTACCTCCATGTTTAATATTTTAATAATTCGACCATAATTACGCTCTTACGGGATTTATAATCATAACTTCAAATTTCATCTATGCGGCTTAGGATAACCATTGATCATTCAACATATCGACTCTTTTGCTAATAATGTTCTTCCTTTAGAAAAGTCTGGAAATTTGTTCAACCTTATTTGGTCATTCTCAGGCTTCTTTTAAATCAAAAAATTCTTTAAACTCTAATAGTCTCAGGAATTCGATGAATAATTCCTCTGCACGCTGATTCTGTTGTTAACCTTATCAAACAAGATTCACACTCTTCTGTTGGGAACAATCAAAACTTCTCCAAAATAGCGGGTCCATTTGGCACTCTGAATTAACAATACTAATTCTGGAACATGTATTCTTCTAGGTAATCTAGGTCTTATAATAAACAAGAAACTCAAGTAGTAATTTGAAAACCATTTTTTAAAATTTATTTTGTTTAAAGAACTTTTAGAAATTTTGTTAAGTAAATCTCTTTCGAAAACTTGTTTAAAATTTTAAAAATTGCACATCTGGTCATCATTACTATATGAGTTGGTTGTTGTCCTCCGTAACTATAACAAGGTGCCAAATGAAAGAAACAATCAAAATAAGGGTCCATTCACTTTAATCTATCTTCTGCCCCTTATCGGGTCCATTTTGCCTTCATTAATTGACAAAAACTTCAGTTATCATTGCATACTATCTTATTCTTAACTTTACTTTAGTGTTGCCATTTAGTACTACCTGTGATACTCTCATTATCATTTCTGATATCGTAAAGCATAACAGGTCTACCCAATAGTCAGCAAATCTATTTTATATAACAAAATAAAATTCTGTTGATATCACATCACCACTATACCTATAACATCTGTCATAACACTATCATCTAGCTCCAAGGAAACTTTGAATCTCCAATCTTCTCAAACTCCTTCAAAACCCATCTAGCCCACTTCACAAGATAATCAGGGATGGCATGCTCACTAGTGGCTCCATATAACCTGGTGGCAGTTATCCTCCGGAACACATGAATCCTCTCTCTAAGCTTCTTCTCATCTTTCTCAATATCTCAGGTATTCACAATATGCTGTAGCTCTCGAATTCATCCTTATAAGTGTAACGACCGAGAAATTACGCTTGTATTATATTCTAATAAAGATAATTATGTGTATTATTATGTGATTAAGTGTGTTGAGTCGTAAAACCCTAACTGTTATGTTTTATGTGTTAATGTGTTCCGGATAATTATTGAGTGTTTTATTATAAGTTATAGGTCTGATATCAAAATCCGTACAACTCAAATAGTGTTTTAAAATCCCGTATTTCAAACAAAATCATTGGCCCTATTTTGGCAAAAACGACCTATACCATATCGCCATTCTGAACCCCTAGATGTTTTACAAATTTACCTCTTTCGCGAAAAATGACTTTTCCAGGCCCCTTCGAGAGTCAAAAACCCCACAAAATAACATTTTTATTTTTATATGATCATGAAATTATCAAACATCGTTTTCTTTGCATTTCTGTAATATTCACAATTTTTGGGAATTTTTGGCATATATTTTGTATTTATTGGATAATTAAAAATTCATAATTGATACCCAAAAATTATAAAAATTGGGGCCAAATATTTTTATTAGATGTGTAATTGGACCCTTAATTTTATTTAGGGGTATTATTTTCATAAATATAAATAGCTGGATTATTAGTAATTATTCACTAATTAATTAGTAAAAATCAGAAAATAATCAAGAAATTGAGTTTGTTGGTGAAGAACACTCAAGGAATTAAATCTCAGATTTGAAGGTGATTCTGTGCACCAAATCGATCATGTAAGTACTCGTTTTGAAGCTTATTCAATCTAGTTAATGATTCCGTAATCATTTTTAGTGATTGATTAATCGATTTTGATTTCATATTTCCGGGTTTAATTCTTGAATTCGGGTCTTGAGTTTGGTTGATTGTTTAATGTTTCTGTTACCACGAATGATTAGATCGTATAATTCATAGTCGATCGGTACCAGTTTCGTTAAGTTTGGTATCGGTTTTGAGGTCGCCGGAGAACCGCCGCCGCGGGCGGTGTTCTTGAATTTCCCGACAACGGGGACGACAAGGAGGGTGGAGGACGAAGGGGAGAGTGTTGTGGACTGCTGTAGGACAAGAAACCAGAAGGAATCAGTAGGGAGAATCGTGTTTGGCCGTTCGAATTGCTGGGAACCGGCATCGTCACCGGATTCTAGTGATGGCGGTGGCTGTTCTTGAAGACACGGGTTCGACCCGGTTTCGACCCGGGAAACGACCCGGGTTTGATCCAATAAAACCCAACCTGTTTTCCAGATTTCTGTTTCTGCAATTTTACTATTTAATTATATTTTTATAAAATTAAAATTAGTTTTTAATAATTCCAAAAATTAATTAAAGATTAGTTTTAAAATCTGAAAAATATTATAAATAATTTCTAAATTATTTTATTAATTTAGAAATTCGAATTTAATTATTTAATTATTTATTTATTTATCTAATTATTTATTATTTATCTATTATTTAATAATTAAGTAATTAATTAATAAATAAGATTAAATATATTGAATAATATGATTAATAATTCGATAATTGACCGAATAATAAGAGTAACTCGTATTTATACGAGTAATAGTTCGATAAGTTGAAATTGTTATTCAAGCGTTCGTTTATTTGTTCGAGTAGAGTTGTAATAGTTATTTGTATCGAATAATTATTCGTAAATAGTCGATTTAATCGTATAATTGGTAAAAAATTGTGATTAATTGTAATTAATTCTAAAAATTAAGGATTAATTATTTTAAAATAAAATAATTCTTAAATAATTATTTAAAAATATAATAAAGGTTTATTTAATTATGATTAATTAATTATAATTGATTTATAATTAATTAAATCTTGTTTATTGCATAGTAATTAAACCGTTAGTCCGATTTAAGTGAAACGAAGACCTTTAGACTCAGAAAAATGACCCAATTCCATTAAAAATAATTATAAATCATAATTTCTTTCGGAAGCGAGTCATTTTGTGGTAGTTATTTGTTCGTAGGCCCTATTAGGGGTAGAATCGAGTCAAATAAATCCCGAAAAATTAGAAAGCGAACCAGATAGTGTTTGTTAATGCGAGTTCAAGTCTAATATAGATTTTAAAAATAATTATGAGTCTAAAATCAATTATATGCCTTATGTGCTATGTGTTTTACATGATTATGTAAACCTTATGTGCTATATAATTATATATGCGAGTCTAATAAGATCGTATGGGTAGACGATTAGGACTACGTGGTATCAATTTGAGATACGCGTATGAGATAAGTTATCTAAACGAATATCTTTCCACGATAGATTCCATATCCTCAAAGCGGATCAAGCAAAAGGAAGAAGGCAGTAAATCGCATGAGTTGAAGTGCATACCAGACAAGTTTTTCCCCTATTCTAAGTTCAGAATAGTGAAATATATCCCACTTTCCATAACAATTACACCTTGATAATTATTGTTCACACATACTGATACACAATTATTGATTCTTGTTTCTATTTCATTTTGATTATGTATTTCTCCCAATTTATTGAATCCTCTATTCATATTCCAATATTGATACCCTCACTTACATATACTCTGATATATCCTGATGTTGGGATACATCAAAAGCATACCGATTATTTTGGATGCTAAGCTATGGACTGGATGGTTACGATATTGGCTGGGTATTAACCGGACCCTTGATTATGAGGCCATAGTTGCCTGGGTACCCCTTATGTTGGTTAGGTATATGCAGTTGGGTATAGATCCGTAGTGTATCATGACTGATCAGCAGGTTATAGTGCATATGTTGGTTCTTGTTTCCAGTCTCGTTTATTTGGAACTCGCTAGTAATGGAAAGTTATTATTCTTTACAGAAATAGATGGTTGTTCAAACCAGCAGATTATCGGTTCACTTATTCTTCTCTCTTTTTACTGTATATATTGTTACAGGCTTGTTGAGCAATTTCGGCTCACCCCCTTTTATTGTTGTTCACCTTGTTTTTCAGTTAAGGTAGAGAATGAAACCCATCAGAACCAGAGTAGTCAAGAAGCGAGTCAAGCAGCGGGACCCTCTTATACCAAGGGTGTTTGTCCCTATCCCAGAAGAGAGCTTTGAGTTACCAGATCAGGTGTAGCAGGATGAGTAATAGTTATAGTTTGAATAAAAGATGTTTAGTTTAAAATGTAAATAGAATAATGTTTTGTAATAAAGAGAGTTCTTGAGAAAGATTGTTTAAACTGGTTTGTAATAAATTTGGTTTATCGTTCTTATTTTCAATCCTTAACCTTGAAAAGATCCTGAGTAATAGTAGTTCGGGGTAATTATTTTTATTTATATCTTGCTTGTACAGGTTTAGTGAATAGTTAGTGTTAATAATGCCCCAAATTTATACCCCGGATCTTGAGGGTGTTATAGTTGGCATCAGAGCTTAGGTTTTGGCCCTTGAAAATAAGAACATTAGAGTTAAGATAAGATAGGAAGACCACATAAGATAGGAGTAATGATATTAGGGTTGTTTGTTTATTAGATTAGGAGTTTGTAAGTTCTAGGCATGTGATTTGATCTTTTCTTGTGTTATGATTACTCTATTAGATGGCTTCCTCAGCATCATCCTCAGAGCGGACAGCTTCAGACCCGGTGGTAACACTACCACCAGCATCGATTCAGGCATTTCCACCATTTCCACCACCATTGCCATAGGGACCCCCACTAGAGCAGTTGCCAATACCCCATGCACCAGAGGTACCTGACTTTGTTGATTATTTTCCTCATTTTGAGCCAGAGATATCTGATTTTCCGCCGTTAGAATTTCCGATGTTTGACATTCCTGATATGGTTGACATCCCACAGTGGGAGGAGTTAGAACCGCAGATTCCAGCACCACATCCAGAGAGTCCACAACTTCAGCCAGAGCCACCTATGTTTGCACCCCCAGAGCAGCCTATCTTATTTCTCGCACTGTTGGCTATTTATGCACCTGTACCTGGGATATACCAGTTTCCACAGCAGGAGTTCATGGATGAGGTAGTTGTTGACCAGCCATTACCTACCCGAGGTTCCAAGAATGATCTTCGTGAGCCTCATATGGTGTCTTACCAGTAGTTCCAGAATGAGAGGGAGGAGAGGCTGAGATGGTAAGACCAGTGTCGAGAGATACTTGGGTTTTCGAGACCAGAGAGGATGGACCAGTCAGAGCACTTCAGCCAGATTATATACTGAGGGATAGGCTTCATCAGATACTTAGGGCAGGATCTCAGGAGATGATTGATTTGAAACAGCAGGATGTGCGCACCAATGCCGTATATCGCAGGGCTATGAGACTGACCAAGACCGTACTAGAGGAACTACAGCATGAGTTGGGCCGTGTGCCACCCGGATTTTGATTTCAGCTGACAGTATGATATTGTACCATATGTATTATATGTAGATAAATGCAGCATAGTATAGTATGACTAGTTTGTATGCGTGTAGCCGTTAGTTTTGACTGGTAGTAGGAGCAGGATGACTGATATGTTGTAGACCTTTTTGTATCAAGCACTGACACCTGTAGCTGATGTTATACCCATATATATATAGAACCTTTTCACGTTTTCTTTTATTTTCTAGTCTTTTAAGCATTTACATTTATTTTACTGTTGTACCTTTTCATATTTTAAATTGTTGTTTTCATTTACAACCATGTTGTACCATTTATATTTCCAAAATTTTCAATTATTTCAAAATGAGTTATTTAAACATTAAACTGTTTTTAATTACTTGCTTTAGATATTTTGTAAATTGTTTTCTTTCCAAATATCAATTGTTTAAATTTTGTTTTAATACCCCATACAAATTTTTTCTTTATTCATATCACCTGTTTAATAAATTGTTATTAAAAGAACCAATTATTTTATTACCAGAACTATGGCACTTAAAAAAAGAACGACCTAACTCGTCTAATGGCAATACCGAGGGTCAGAACAATAATAATCCCATGTACCAAATGTTTCACCTCATGCAACAACAGAGGATGATTACAGGAAATAGAAGACTTTTCTAGATGATTGGCAAAGAATAATATTCCTATCAACAAAGTTGGAGTGTTGCGTGATCGATGGTTATTCTACGCGGCATAGATAAAATCGGAAGCAGTGATTATAAATTCCGTAAGGACGCGATTATGATCAAATCATTAAAGCATTTAATGTGGAGATATTTCCAGACGACATTCCGAAGTTATATTGTGATCTAAGCTGTGCATCTCTCATTCGAATGATTCCTGAAGGCATACGTAAGTAAAGCGTGGACGGTGACCAACAATGTTATTCTTTTTCAAATATGATAGGATATCTTCTTCTTGACCCTTGGATATGTATGAGCTTCTTTTATCGATAAATTATATGAGGTGAGAACGAAAGGAAATTTATTGTACTCCTTCCAAATTATTTTTCTTCTCAAAATATTGTTTCTTGATTGAGACAAACAGTGTTTTGATGTGACGCTTTGTCAGAATGATGAAGAGTCTGGTGGGACGCCACCTAATCATGTGTTGTATGTCATATAGTATGAAAGACTGGCCATCTTGCGTACAAATATGGTTGTCTCATTCACATCCAAATCTTCACTCATTCTTCTTCCTTCAAAATATTAATTTACAGATTCTCCCAACTATTTGTTGCATTTTTATTCCTTATCCGGTTCTTTTCAATCAAAATTATATTCACAAACTCTCCTCTCGCGTAGAGTCCATTCTTTGACGATTACAAAAGAAATGGAATAGTCCCGTGTGACAGGTAGAATTACATGTCAAAGGTGGATATGATCGCAAGCCGATAAGTGATGGACATCTGCATGCAAGGAAGAATGAATTCACCGATCTCGTGGTCGTTATAAAGACATCAAATCAGATGGGTGTTCTTGTTATGAGGACTTCAGTAGTACGGCAGGTTGCATTAACGCGATGCGCTTCAAATCAGAAGATTTCGATGTGAAATAAATAATTAGTGAACTGTAATAAAGAAATTAGTTATAAGATAAGGAAGTAAAGTTGTGTGCGTCAGACAAAGCGAACGAGTGTCGGACGACAATCGAAGATCAAGGGAATTCTGAACAATGACTCAGACAGGAAATTAATACGTGAAGCATCCCTTCGTCGTGGGAAGATATTTGTCGTGAAGATTCAAGATAGAAGGAAATCTTAATTGCAACTAAATTTCGAACGTGTTCTTCGAGAAATTGTGAGGCTCCCTAACTTGAGTAAATAAGTTATGGTGAATTTAATACCCATAACCGGATGAGTGACGAAAATTCGATATGGGAACATAAGGGTAGATGAAGCAATATTAGCAAATTAATTGCAGGATTTTCTCAACAAAGGAATCATATGGCCCAGTGTATCCCCATGGGGTGCACCAGTGTTGTTCGTAAAGAAGAAGGACGGTAGCATACGACTATGTATCGATTATCGTGAGCTGAACAAGTTAACTATCAAGAACAAATATCTTTTGCCCCAAATTGATGACTTGTTTGATCAACTGAAAGGAGCAACATGGTTTTCAAAAATCGATTTAAGATCAGGTTATCACCAATTGAAGATCAAGGCTGAAGATATTCCGAAGACAGCGTTCCGAATGAGATATGGACATTACGAATTTCTTGTGATGGCGTTTGGACTAACTAACGCACTAGCAACATTCATGGATTTGATGAACCGAGTATTTAAGAAGTATCTGGATAAGTTTATCATTGTATTTATTGATGACATCTTGATCTATTCAAAGACTGAAGAAGAACATGCAGATCACCTGAGAATGACATTGGAAATATTGAGAAAGGAACAACTTTATCCAAAATTTCGAAATGCGAATTTTGGTTGAAGGAAGTGCAATTCCTAGGACATATCATCATTCAGGAAGTTTGAAGCTATTTTAAATTGGGAAAGACTAAAGACTTCAACGGAAGTCAGAAGTTTCTTAAGATTAGCAGGTTATTACAGAAGGGTTGTTAAAGATTTTGCAAAGGTAGCCACGCCATTGACCAAGTTGACCCGGAAGAATGAAAAGTTCGAATGGAATGAGAAATACGAAGAAAGTTTCCAAGAATTGAAGGATCGACTGGTAACCGTACCTGTACTTATTTTACCTGATGATCAAGGAGACTTTGTTATTTACAGCGATGCTTCATATCGAGGACTTGGATGTGTTTTGATGCAACATGGCAATGTAATCACATACGCTTCAAGACAGCTAAAGCCTTATGAGCAAAAATATTCGACACATGATCTGGAACTAGCATCAATTATATTCGCACTGAAACTCTAGACATACTATCTTTATGGCGAAAGGTGTGAAATTTACACGGATTATAAAATTTTGAAGTATATTTTCACGCAGAAAGAACTCAACATGAGATAGCGACATTGGCTAGAGCTAATTAAAGATTACGACGTATCAATCAATTATCATCCAGGCAAAGCGAATGTTGTGGCAGATGCATTGAGTTGAAAGGAAAGATTAAACTTGTTAACATCTTCAGAAGATTTGATTAAAGAATTCGATAAATTGGAAATTGAAGTTCGTGTGCCAGAAAGCTCCACTGAAATGATTTATGCAATGACTTTCCAGCCAGAATTATTGGAGAAGATAAGAAGATGTCATGAATCATGAAATCAACAATTTGTCAGGAGAAGAAATTACCAGCTAAAAAGATGACAAGGGAATTATATTGTTCACATATATTGATACACAATTATTGATTCTTATTTCTATTTAATTTCGATTCTTGATTTCTCCCAATTTATTGAATCCTCTATTCATATTCCAATTTTAATACATTACTTACATATACTCTGATATATCCTGATGTTGGGATACAGTAAAAGCATACTGATTGTTCCGGATGCTAAGCTATGGACTGGATGGTTACGATGTAGGCCGGGTATTAACCGGACCCTTGATTATTAGGCCATAGTTGTCTGGGTACCCCTTATGTTGGTTGGGTCTATGAAGTTGGGTATAGATCTGCACTGTATCCTGATTGATCAGCAAGTTATAGTGCATATGTTGGTTCTTGTTTCCAGTCTTATTCATTTGGCACTCTCCAGTAATGGCAAGTTATTATTCTATACAGAAACAGATGGTTGTTCAAACCAGCGGATTACCATTTCATTTATTCTTCTCTCTTTACACTATATATATTGTTGCAGGCTTGTTGAGCAATTTTGGCTCACCCCCTTTTATTGTTATTCACATTATTTTTCAGTTAAGGTAGAGAATAAAACCCGTCAGAACCCGAGTAGTCAAGAAGCGAGTCAAGCAGTGGGACCCTCTTATACCAAGGTTGTCTGTCCCTATCCTAGAAGAGAGCTTTGAATTGCCAGATCAGGTGTAGCAGGATAAGTAACAGTAGTAGTTTGAATAAAAGATGTTTAGTTTAAAATGTAATTAAAATAATGTTTTGTAACAAAGAGAGTTCTTGAGACAGTTGTTTAGTTTGGTTTGTAATAAAGTTGGATTTCCGTTCTTGTTTTCAATCCTTAACCTTGAAAAGATCCTGAGTAGTAGTAGTTCAGGGTAATTATTTTATTTATATCTTTCTTGGCCAGATATGAAGAAAGAAATAGCGGAATGGGTCAGTAAGTGTTATACGTGCCAAAGAGTTAAAGCTGAACATCAAGGCCCGAGCGGATTACTACAACCACTAGATATTCCAGAATAGAAATGGGAGCACTTAGCTATGGATTTTCTAGTGGGACTTCCAAGGACCAGGGAAAATCACGATACAATTTGGGTTATTATAGACAGATTAACGAAGTTAGCACATTTCCTTCCAATCAACGAAAGATTTTCGCTTAACAAGTTAGTACATTTATATCTCAAGGAAATTATGATGCAT
The DNA here is from genome assembly GCF_009905375.1 of Apium graveolens. NCBI lineage: Eukaryota > Viridiplantae > Streptophyta > Magnoliopsida > Apiales > Apiaceae > Apium > Apium graveolens. Next base: position 101,603,650 of record NC_133657.1, on the reverse strand, counting down.
CATGGAGTACCTGTATCCATTGTATCAGATCGAGATCCCCGTTTTAATTCGAGATTTTGGAGACAACTCCAGGAATGTCTAGGAACCCAGTTAAACATGAGCACCGCTTATTATCCACAGATGGACGGGCAAAGTGAAAGGACTATTCAGATAATTGAAGATATGTTATGTGTGTGTGCGATAGATTTTGAAGGCAATTGGGACGAACACTTACCGCTAGTGGAATTTTCTTATAACAACAGCTATCATGCGAGTATTGGAATGCCACCTTATGAAGCTTTATATGGAAGAAAATACAGATCACCTACATGTTGGGATAAAGTTGGAGAGCACAAAATTCTAGGTCCAGAACTAATTCAGCAGACCAAGGAAAAAGTAGAACTTATTCGAAAGCGACTCGAAGCAGCGCAAAATCGATAGCGAAAATATGCAGATCCAGCTAGAAGGGATGTGGACTATCAAGAAGGGGAACATGTACTACTAAAGGTATCACCATGGAAGGGATTGATTAGGTTTGGCTTTAAAGGCAAGCTAAAGCCTCATTATGTCGGTCCATTTGAAATTCTAAAGAGATTTGGAAAAGTTGTGTATGAATTAGCTTTACCACCCCATATGGAGTATATTCATAATGTATTTCATTTGTCCATGCTTAAGAGATATAACCCTGATACAAAGCATGTAATAGAGTATGAGCTGATAGGGCTTCAGGAAGATTTGTCATATATAGAGCAGCCGGTGAGAATTTTAGATCGCCAAGAGAGAGTCTTAAGAAATAAGTCTGTACCATTAGTGAGAATTTTATGGAGAAATCCCGTGGTTGAAGAGTCAACCTGGGAGCTTGAGAGTGATATGTTAGAAAAGTACCCTCAGTTATTTTAATAGCATGATTCTGATGACAGAATCCAATTAAGGGGGGAGAATGTAACGACGAGAAATTACGCTTGTATTATATTCTAATAAAGATAATTATATGTATTATTATGTGATTAAGTGTGCTGAGTCGTAAAACCCTAACTGCTATATGTTATGTGTTGTCTGTTTTGATCAGAATGTGTTTCGGATAATTATTGAGTGTTTTATTATAAGTTATAGGTCTTATATCAAAATCCGTACAACTCAAATAGTGTTTTAAAAGCCCGTATTTCAAACAAAATCATTGGCCCTATTTTGCCAAAAATGACCTATACCATATCGCTATTCTGAACCCTTAGACGTTTTATAAATTTACCTCTTTCGCGAAAAACGACTTTTTCAGGCCCCTTCGGGAGTCAAAAACCCCCACAAAAATCACATTTTTATTTTTTTATGATCATGAAATTATCAAACATCATTTTCTTTGCATTTTTGTAATTTTCACAATTTTTGGGAATTTTTGGCATATATTTTGTATTTATTAAATAATTAAAAATTCATTATTGATACCCAAAAATTATAAAAATTGGGTCCAAATATTTTTATTAGATGTGTAATTGGACCCTTAATTTTATTTAGGGGTATTATTTTCATAAATATAAATAGCTGGATTATTAGTAATTATTCATTAATTTATTAGTAAAAATCAGAAAATAATTAAGAAACTGAGTTTGTTAGTGAAGAACACTCAAGGAATTAAATCTCAAATTTGAAGGTGAATTTGTGTACCAAATCGATCATTTAAGTAGTCGTTTTGAAGCTTATTCAATTTAGTTTATGATTATGTAATCATTTTTAGTGATTGATTAATCGATTTTGATTTCGTATTTTCGGGTTTAATTCTTGAATTCGGGTCTTGAGTTTGGTTGCTTATTTGATGTTTCTGTTACCACGAATGATTAGATCATGTAATTCGGAGTCGATTGATACCAGTTTCGTTAAGTTTGGTTTCGGTTTTGAGGTTGCCGGAGAACCGCCACCGCGAGCGGTGTTCTTGAATTTCCCGACGACGGGGACGACAAGGAGGGTGGAGGACGACGGGGAGAGTGCTGTGGACTGCTGTAGGACAAGAAACCAGAAGAAATCAGTAGGGAGAATCGTGTTTGGCCATTCGAATCACCGAGAACCGCTACCGTCACCGGATTCTGGTGATGGCGGTGGCTGTTTTTGATGACCCGGGTTCGACCCGGGAAATGACCTGGGTTTGATCCAATAAAACCCAACCTGTTTTCCTGTTTTCTGTTTCTGCAATTTTACTATTTAATTATATTTTTATAAAATCAAAATCAGTTTTTAATAATTCCAAAAATCAATTAAAATTTAGTTTTAAAATCGGAAAAATATTATAAATAATTTCAAAATTATTTTGTTAATTTAGAAATTTGAATTTAGTTATTTATTTAATTATTTAATTATATAACTAATTATTTATTTATCAGTTATTTAATAATTAAGTAATTAATTAATTAATTAGTAAGTAAGATTAAATATTTCGAATAATATGATTAATAATTCGATAATTGATCGAATAATAAGAGTAACTCGTATTTATACGAGCAATAGTTTGATAATTTGGAACTGTTATTCAAGCGTTCATTTATTTATTCGAGTAGAGTTGTAATAGTTATTTGTATCGAATAATAATTCGTAAATAGTCGATTTAATCATATAATTGGTAATAATTTGTGATTAATTTTAATAATTTGTAATTAATTCTAAAAATTAGGGATTAATTATTTTAAAATACAATATTTCTTAAATAATTATTTAAAAAATATAATTAAGGTTTATTTAATTATGATTAATTAATTATAATTGATTTATAATTAATTAAATCTTATTTATTGCATAGTAATTAAACCGTTAGTCCGATTTAAGTGAAACGAAGGCCCTTAGACTTAGAAAAATGACCCAATTCCATTAAAAATAATTATAAATCATAATTTCTTTCAGAATCGAGTCATTTTGTGGTGGTTATTTGTTTGTAGGCCCTATTAGGGGTAGAATCGAGTCAAATAATCCCGAAAAATTAGAAAGCGAATCAGATAGTGTTTGTTAATGCAGTTCAAGTCTAATATAGATTATAAAAATAATTATGAGTCTAAAATCAAATATATGCCATATGTGCTATTTGCTTTATGTGATTATGTGAACCTTATGTGCTATATAATTATATATGCGAGTCTGATAAGATCGTATGGGTAGACGATTAGGACTACGTGGTATCAATTCGAGATACGCATGTGAGATAAGTTATCTAAACGAATATCTTTCCATGATAGATTCTATATCCTCAAAGTGGATCAAGCAAGAAGCAGAAGGCAGTGAATCGCATGAGGTGAAGTGCATACCAGGCAAGTTTTTCCCCTATTCTAAGTTCAGAATAGTGAAATATATCCCACTTTCCATAACAATTACACCTTGATAATTATTGTTCACATATACTGATACACAATTATTGATTCTTGTTTCTATTTCATTTTGATATTTGATTTCTCCCAATTCATTGAATCTTCTATTCATATTCCAATATTGATACCCTCACTTACATATACTCTGATATATCCTGATGTTGGGATACATCAAAAGCATACTGATTGTTCCGGATGCTAAGCTATGGACTGGATGGTTACCATACGGGCCGGGTATTAACCGGACCCTTGATTATGAGGCCATAGTTTCTTGGGTACTCCTTATGTTGGTTGGGTCTATGCAGTTGGGTATAGATCCGCACTGTATCCTGATTGATCAGCAGGTTATAGTGCATATGTTGGTTCTTGTTTCCAGCTCTTTCATTTGGTATTCGCCAGTAATGGCAAGTTATTATTCTTTACAGAAACAGATGGTTGTTCAAACCAGCAGATTATCGGTTCATTTATTCTTCTCTCTTTATACTGTATATATTATTGCAGGCTTATTGAGCAATTTTGGCTCACCCCCTTTTATTATTGTTCACCTTGTTTTTCAGTTAAGGTAGAGAATGAAACCCATCAGAACCCTAGTAGTCAAGAAGCGAGTCAAGCAGTGGCACCCTCTTATACAAAGGGTGTTTGTCCCTATCCCAAAAGAGAGCTTTAAGTTACCAGATCAGGTGTAGTAGGATGAGTAATAACTGTAGTTTGAATAAAAGATGTTTAGTTTAAAATGTGAATAGAATAATATTTTGTAATAAAGAGAGTTCTTGAGACAGATTGTTTGGTTTTTAATAAAGTTGGTTTGTCGTTCTTGTTTTTAACTTCATAAGATAAGAATCTTGAATCGCAACAAGGATCATACGAAAACCTACTAGAAAGTCGCACTCAACCTCTTGTCGTCCTATCTTTCTATTTCTTATTCCTAATCCTAACCCTCTACCCAATCCCGACAATCTAGGCTTGTTTTAGTGACTTATAACTCGTAGCCCTAATATCAAACCTGTGACGCCCTCCAAACCCGGGTCAGAAGTTTAGGGTTCACTACACACACACACACACAATATATAAACCTGTACATAAAATATTATAAGCAATGACCCTTCTTTACACAACCATGGATCGCAACAGATTAAAGTATAAAAAAAAGCCACAACCTTAACTTTTATTATATCATACAAAATCCCAACTAGTTAACTTACAACTGATAATGAAATCATTCTTCCAAGCTTACATAACTTAAAACTAAACATAAAGCTCTTTCTAGCTCGATCCAACACAACCCGGAATCCTAGCTCGCACACCGAACTGGGGATCTTTGCTACTATCCATTTCCTTTTTAACTGTAGAATAATATAACAGATTCGCAAGAGTGAGCTAACTAGCTCAACAAGTTATGATGACGAAAACTGAGGTTAAACAATGATCAATTGTAATGATCTAGAGGAATCAAAATCCTTGTCCAACAATCATTAGAATTTGATATTTATTTTAAATTTTAAAACCAAGGTTAGGCTGCTGATCAGTAACGCACTAACCCCGAGCAAGGCACACAAATCTGCTCTATAAACTGGATCCAAGGCACACATTGGCCTAATACGACCACGAATCTAGTCTGACCTCGAATCTGGTCCATATAAAGAAAACTATCCAATTCTAAAACAATTCAATATGATAAACATTATAATTCAATAAAATAGAATCATTATTAACATTGATAAGACATTTGTTTTAGAGCATAATACAATTCATGAGTATCACCAGGGTATGTCAAGATATGTATGAAGAATGGCTTTAAGCCTGTAGAAGAATCAGGTATTAGATGAACAATGGTTCAATAGTTATACAATGTGTAGATCTTTGATGTTACAAGGTATGGCAGAGTATATAAGTTTCGGTATGTTCAAGCAATTTTGTTCCAGTGTTTGGTATATGGTGTATATGTATTTGTGGGATAGTATCGTATTTATGTTGTTTAGTATCTGGGTATTTGACAATCAATGGTTCACAATGAATAAGGCTTAAAGCTCAAATATCAAATGATATGTTAAGGGTTCAAGGTTAAGCAACTCAACTATCACATGCTAACATTGGGTATAACTTGGGTATATTTAAAGCATTTGTAATATAAAACATGAACATTAGGGTATACTTGCAATATACATCAAGAAGTTTTAAGAACACTTGCCTTATCACAAATGATTTCCAACTTCACTTGCACTCGTCTAGCGTTTCTACTCAACAACCATTTGTCTTCTTTTTCTATACCTCTCTTCTTCTTACTAATCACTTATTTACTTTTTCTATGCCTCGGTTCTATTTATTGATCACTTGATTTCCTCTGCTAGACATCACAAATATCTATCAATACTTAATCTCATATTATTCTTATCATCACATAGACGTCATAAGCATTTATCTACCCTACGTTTCCCCCCAAATCCGATTTACGGATTGAAAGTTATGCCAAAAATAGTCAAATAATATTCACATAGACATATAACATATTAATAAGATTGCCTATAGCACATAACACGCAAGGTTATTTGATAAAAATAATTTTTCAAAGAAGATTCGGGGTTAAAATAATTTTTCTGACATTTAATACGAATTTTTGAATGTATTTCGGAATTTAAACGGGTACCGAAATCATTTTATAAATAATTAACAAGGTTCAAATACCCGAATCTAACTTTAAAATCATTTAATAATAATTATCGAGTTTTGAACATAACTTAGAAAAATACTTTAAAGCCGGAAATTATTTTTCGGGATTTTTAAATCAAAAGAAATAATTAAATCTAATTAATTAATCAATTAAAATTAATTACATGTTAATTAATTAATTAATTAGTATTTAAATTAATTGACCAATTAAATAATTAATTATTAACTAAAATTAATTAATTAATTAATCCAGATTTATTTTAGAATTTTTAAATAATTTAAAAGTATTTTTGGAATTAAATAAATAAACAAAAACAATTTTTAAAATATAAATTCCAGGGGGTAAAGTGTAAGATTTTGAAACTTTATCCACAAGGTGTAAACTGTAAGAATTGCAAAGTTCAGAAAATATTTAAGAGTTTTAAAAAATAGGGGGGTTAAACAGCAAAATTGTCGTCTTCCCCGCTTGTCGCCGGCGACGACTTCGTCGGCCAACCTTCACACGTCGAGAAACGCACAAAAATGTGCAGAACAATACTTCTCAGTGCTAGTAATTAATCCCTGCAATTGGTTTTTACCAATAATCAACATATGGGTTGGAAAATCCGATTGAAAAACGCTGCCGCCGTTGAGTTCAAGAACTCCGGCGACGCGGTTCCGACCTCCTCCATCAAAACCAACTACACCATACGAATCCTCACATGAAACCAAACATGCTAGTAGTTTCAAAATCTACCCAGAATTAATGGTTTAGAAATACCCAAAAATAGATTATTAAGAACATTCAAGCATATAAACCCTAATTTTATGAATTAGAGAATCAAACCTCAATTTCTCTAGGTTATTGAACTCAAAATTCAACATATGATATACCAAATTGACGAGAATTTAATAAAATAAATTTGAATTTAATAAAATAAATAGAAAATTACTTGATATTTCTACAGTGGTATATATTGTAGAACTTAATTGTACTCGTCATGAGCTTCGATTCGACTACTTGAACGCCCAAATCGGAGTTCGATATCGCCTTCGAATCCTCATTTGATTATGAAGAACACGATGAATATACGTATTTTCTCTGAATAATTGTAAGATATTACTATTTGTTTATGTTTATCTTTACAAAATAAGATACTGTATTGGCTATTTATATTTACGGAGTATTGTTACCCCGTTGGATCTTGTCGGATATAAAAATAGAATACTTAATCATTAAATATTAATAAAACTGATCCAATTCAGTATCGGTTTTGGGATAATTATCAAAACCAGGCTTTTTGTAAATATGGTCTTGGTTTCAGCGCATTGGTTACACGAATTACGAGAAGATAATATAATAGTCTAATCAAAAGATCATGTTTCTCGAAAATACGGGTTTTATCGATTTACCGAAATGAATATTGTATCGAAAAATTTGCGTCGGGACCCGCAGGGGTAAAACCGTACTCCAGATCAAAAAAGTCAAAACACGAAAAATGCTCGGAATAATCAATTGGGTTAAAAAGGAGTTTTCCCGAGACTTTCGGGTTGTAAAAACGTAAAAATGATTGGAGTTGGACGATTCCCGATTATACAAAATAATTTATATTTACTCGGAAAAATAATTTATTAAATCCATAAATCCTTTATAAAATCATATAATAACATATAAATTAATAGAAAAATATCAAAATTATCTATACTTTATTTTGGACATATAAAAATTGAAATACTCAAATTTTACCACATTTAAACATCTAAACACGGATACCAATTAACAAATAATTCACCAAAATTCACATAATAATCATATAATAATTATTTATTGACAAAAATAATTACACGTTATATCCCGGATATTACAAACATGATAGTTTAGGATGCTATGAAAGACTCAGATATGATAACATATACCCTTTCTATTAATTCAGTCAGTGCAAATATTTTATTTGATTTAGGAGCAACTAAATCTTTTATATCAAGAGACTTTGCGTGTAAACTGAAACTTAAAGTTAAACCCTTGAAAGAGTATTTACAAGTAGAAATAGCCAACCATGAGGTCATCCCCGTTAACCAGATTCACCTCGCTTGTAAATTAGACGTAGGGGAACAATCTTTTAATGTTGATCTGATTCCTTTTAGACTGGGGAATTTGATATAATTTTGGGAATGGATTGGCTATCTAGCAATAATGCTCAGATAGACTGTAGAGGGAAAAAGATTAAGTTAAATACCCTAGGAAAGAAATAAGACATATTCGGAGGAAGGAGACATACACGGAAGTTTTTTACCATGGCCCTGACCAAAAGGATATTAAAGGAAGCGAGGCTTACTTAGCCTATGTGGTGGACACCCGGAGAATGGTGCCCAACTTGCAGGATATCCCAATAGTCAACGAATTTGAAGATGTATTTCCACAAGATCTTCCAGGATTACCACCTGATAGAGAGATTGAGTTTTCTATTGAGTTAGCCTCAGGGACGGTGCCATTTTTGAAGGCACCGTACCAGTTAGCCCCATTAGAAATGAATGAATTAGCTACCCAGTTGCAAGAACTATTGGAGAAGGATATGATACGACCCAGTGTGTCTTCTTGGAGAGCACCAGTATTGTTTGTTAAGAAGAAAGATGGGAGTATGAGACTGTGCATCGACTACCAAGAGTTGAACAAGCTAACTATAAAGAATAAGTACACGTTACCCAGAATAGATGATTTGTTCGACCAACTAAAGGATGTTGTCGACTTTTCTAAGATTGACCTGAGAATGGATACCATCAGCTGAAGATTAAACCCAAAGATATTCCAAAAGACTACATTCCATACTAGATATGGACATTATGAGTTCTTAGTGATGTTTTTTGGATTAACCAATGCCTCATCAGCTTTCATGGATTTGATGAATTGGGTGTTCAAGAAGTATTTGGACAAATGCGTGATAGTTTCTAATGATGATATTTTGATCTACTCGAGGACCGAGGCAGAACATGCAGAGCATTTGAGGATAGCTCTAGGAATACTCAGGAAAGAACAGTTGTAGGCTAAATTCTTGAAGTGCGAATTTTGGCGGCATAAAGTACAGTTTTTAGGAATGTGATTAATAAAGAAGGAGTATTGGTTGGCCCCTCCAAGATAGAGGCAGTCTCAAATTGGGAAAGGTCAACCACACCCACGGAGATAAGAAGTTTCATTAGATTGGTAGGTTACTATCGTAGATTTGTTCAGGAGTTTGCAAAGAAAGCAGCCCCATTAACACGACTTACTCGTAAGACTGAGAAGTTCGAATGGACAGAAAAATGTGTGAAAAGCTTCCAAGAACTGAAGAAAAGATTAGTGACACCCCTCGTGTTAGCGTTCCAGATGGAAAAGCAGATTTTGTGATTTATTGTGACGCTTCATATAAGGGATTAGGGTGCGTGTTTATGCAGCATGACAAGGTAATCACGTTCACGTCAAGGAAATTGAAGGGATATGAAATTCAATATCCTACCCATGACCTGTAGCTCGCGCTAATAGTTTTTACCTTAAAGATTTGGAGACACTACTTGTATAGGGAGAAGTGCAAGATTTATACTGACCATAAGAGCCTCAAGTTTATTTTCACACAGAAGGAGCTTAACATACGCCAGAGAAGATGGTTAGAACTAATCAAGGACTATGATTGTGAGATTCTTTATCATCCAGGGAGGGCCAATGTGGTGGCTGATGACCTTAGTAGAAGAGAGAGGCTCAAAATGATAACATCTTCAGAAGAGCTAATGAGAGAATTTGAGAAAATGGAAATAGGAGTGAAGGTAACTGGAGACGATACCGAGAAGCTGTTTGAGATTGCAATGCAGCCAGAGTTATTGGAAAAGATCAGGTTGTTCCAAGAAAGAATGATGAGCGAAGGCAGAAAGTCAATGACAGGGGATGAAATCAACACCGAGAAAGATGATAAGGGAATAATGAGGTATTCTAACAGGATTTGGGTTCCAAATGTTCAAGAGCTTAAGGATGAGATCTTAGCTGAAAGTCATTGTTCGAGATATTCCATTCACCCAGGGAGCACCAAGATGTATAGGGATTTAAAAGAGTATTATTGGTGGCCCAACATGAAAAGGGACGTAGCAGAATGGGTGAGCAAATGTTTGACTTGCCAGAGAGTGAAGAATGAACACCAGAGACCCAATGGACTTTTACGACACCTGGAGATTCCCAAATATAAATGGGAACAAATAGCCATGGACTTTATAGTAGGTTTGACAAGGACCAAAGCCAATCATGATGCCATATAGTAATCATGGACCGACTGATGATGTCACCTCACTTTCTTCCAATCAATGAGAGATACACCGGTGATAAACTGTTAGAAATTTAAATAAGGGAAATAGTAGTGCGACATGGAGTTCTAGTCTCCATTGTCTCATACCGAGATGCTAGATTTAACTCCAGATTTTGGAGGAGCTTTCAGGAGTGTGCGAGAACCAAATTGAACATGAGTATCGCTTACCATCCCCAGATATACGGGCAGAGTCAAAGGACCATCCAGACACTAGAAGATATGTTGAGGGTCTGTGTAATAGACTTTAAAGGAAGTTGGGATGATCACTTGCCCTTGATCGAGTTTTCTTATGATAATAGCTTTCATGCCAGTATTGGGATGCCGCCTTACGAGGCCCTTTATGGAAGAAGATGTTAATCTCCCTTATATTGGGATGAAGTTGGAGAGCGCAAGATGCTCGTGCCCGAAGTGGTCGAGCGAACCAAGGATATAGTAGATCTAATTAGAGGACGGCTTATAGTAGCCCAAGATCGACAGAAGAAATATGTCGATTTGGCCTGGAAGGATAAGGAGTATGAAGTAGGGGACCTAGTATTGTTAAAGGTATCCCCTTGGAAAGGATTGATGAGGTTCGAAAAGAAAGGAAAGCTAATTCCAAGATACATCGGATCATTTGAGCTTTTGAGATATATTGGAAAGTTAGTTTATGAGCTAGCCCTACCCTTAAACCTGTAATAAGTTCACAATGTGTTCCACGTGTCAATGTTAAGGAAATATAATCCGGATGCTAGACATATAGTGGAATACGAGCACATAGACATGCAACCAGACTTAACCTATATGGAGCAACCAGTAAGGACTATAGATCAAAAGGAACAAGTGCTTTGGAACAAGGTTATCAAGCTTGTCAGAGTTTTATGGCAGAACCATAATGTGGAAGAATCGACATGAGAAATAGAAAGCGCATTGCTATAAAGTATCCCCGTTTGTTTTCTATCTGATTCTGGGACGAAATCCTTTTAAGGAGGGGAGACTGTAATAACCCCAATTTTTGTAAATATTTAAAAACCCTGATGAATAGTAATTTTTGTTGATTTTTGCTGATTGTGAATATTATCAGACGACCATATGTAGAAGTTCTATTAAGAAAATTATGAGTACATATTAGTATTCCGTAATGAACTTGAGTGTATGTAAAGGTCGTCAGATTTGAAAAACGAGCACTTTGATTTTTCTCGAAAATTCACCAGATGCCGAAGGAATTAAGCATAAGGTGTTTAGATTAAAGGAATTAAATCCAAGGATTATAAAAGAGAATGAGTAGAAGGATAAAAGATGATGAGAAAGAGTTAAGAAAGCTCTAATGATAAGATCACGGATATGTTCCCTCAAACGATCAATGAGAATGAGAGTTAAGTGAATCGTAAAATAAATAAACGATCAAGGAACAAGCTTATGCAAGTGGTAAGGGAGATTAATCAAGAAATTAGCAATAACCAAGGGGATTAGAACAAAGTGACATCATCACACCATATGGTTGTGACAAGTGGCATGGTAATGATGTAATCAAAGTGATGTAATCACTTTATTAAAGCTAAATCAAGATATTTAGCCAATGATCATTATCAACCAAGCATTTTATTACTTCACCCACCAAGCTAAGCAACCACCCATTCTCTCTTCTTGCTCTCGGCTTTTCATGGAAAAAGAAAGAAAGAAAAATCCAAGTCCAAGCTCCACTCCCTCATAATTCTCAAGGTAATTCCCATGGCTTCTTGATGAACAAACTTAGTTATCCTAGGAGTTTAAGCTTCAAAATCCTTTCCTAGATAGCTTAAATAAATCATTAAAGATGATGATGAATAGTAACTTACTTTGGTTTATTTGATTTTTCATGAAAGATTAAGGTGAATAAGCAAAGATCAATGTTCTCTTAGGCATTCTAAGCTCTTTTATTTTGTTAAGAAGCTCCAAGAAGGTATAACAAAGCTTTCACTCTTTGATTTATAATATGAAGTTGTATGGTGTTAGATTGTGAATGAATGAGATGATTAATGGTGTGTTTTGGAGAAAATAGTTTTGATTAGTATCATTGATTGATCTTGTGATTGTACTTAGTATTAAAGTTATGATCCATGGATGTTTTGACTAGAAATTGGTGGATTAGGGTTTTGTATGATATTGGTGGATGATTGGTTTGGTTGGATTTGATTGATTGAATGGTTCGTAAAATTGGAAATCGTTACTTTTTGTGATCTGTTTTGGGTTACTTTTTGTGACTTTATATGTTCGATCAGTGGAAATGTGTGCAAGCCTCACTATATCCATGAGGGTGGCTTTGTCACTGTAACAGCTTCCTTCACTCAGTTCCCCCTGATCGAGGTCTTTATCAGTCATTAGGGTTATCCATTATAGGGGTGTATTTCTCTGTGCGAAACCATAGAAACCTTGGAACATGATGGTCTTGACGAACTACTGAAAATATTGTGGAAATTTCTGTATTCCTCTCTGAATGCCCTTGATCACTGCCTGAATCTTCTTCATCATCATCACCAACGTGAAAATTTTTTGCACTTGATGAATTACCTACATCTTCATCTACCTCGAGGGCTAACCGCATACTCGAACCTCTTCCCACCATATTCCTTGTTTGACAAAATGCCATATTAACATTACCTCCACATCCTTCATCATTTCGATAACTAGACCCCCTCGATATCCTCCACCTCCTTCATTGTAACCCCCTCATAACCTCCACCATATTGACTACTCCCCCCTCCACACCCTCCACCTTATTCACTTTGTTCCCCCTCCATAGCTTCCAACATGTTGACTAGTCCCCCCTCCATACCCTCCACCATGTTCACTAGTTCCGCCTCCATACCTTCCACCATATTGACTTGTCCCCCCTCCATACCCTCCACCATGTTGACTAATCCCCCATCCATACCCTTCATCATGTTGACTAGTTCCCCCTCCAAACCCTCCACCTTGTTGACTACTTCCCGCTCCATATCCTCCACCATGTCGACTAGTCATTGTGGCGCCCTCCAAACCCGGGTCAGAAGTTTGGGGTCTACACATACACACCTTATTTATAACCTGCTTATAACAATAATAAAGATAATAATAATATGCAGTGACCCTACTTACCAACTACCACCGACCGCAACAGGTTAAAGTATGCACACAAGCCAAACACACACTTATATTACAAATCGTTCAAATCCTAACTATTCTGTTAGGAATATATGTATTAGTTTGATGATAAGTTAAACAAAACACTTAAGCAGAAATCTAGTGTTTGTAGCCTCAACGGATAAGACCACTGTTGCTATCCGTTGATGGGGTAGCTTTACTTAAAAATAAGTTTAGTATTGTAGCATATTTCAGTCTCTGTATTTAAGTTATAATTCTTAGGAGTTGTGGGAAATTATAAGTCATGTTGACTACTAGTGGATATACAAATAGGAGGGCTAATTGTAAATATTTTATGCCTTGTAATTTTGTATAAATGAAGTAGTATCAACTGATAGATTAAAGGCCTTCAACAGATGAGAAACAAAGCTTTAACGGATGTCTCTAAAGCTTCAACGGATAACATCCATCAACGGATGAGTGCATCAAAGGATAAAGCTTCAACTATTAAAGCATCAATGGATAAGCCATCAACGAATGAAAGCTTCAACGGATGCTCAGTTCCATAGCAGTTGATAGTGACAATTCATAAGCTGACAGAGGCACATGGGTTGACAGAGACAATTGGAATGTGGTAGCCTCTTGGAGGAATCAAGAAAAAGCAGCATTTCCATTCTGGTGCAAACAAGGAAGTATTCAAAGATTCACAGATTATCTTAGATTGCATTGGATAGAGAAATGAAGAAGAAACATGTGAAGAACTATTTTATGATTGTATTTTATCTTTGCCTTCACTTGAAAACTTGGTGACATATTTAAACCAAGTTGCAGCTAGTAATTAGGTGTGAATTTTCCAAAGCTATATAGAAAAACATAGAGAGAAAATCATCTAGTTTGTACTAGGAAGCAGCTGTGAACAATTCTTTGTATCACAGATTTTATGAAATACACATCTCTGGTGGAACAACAAATCCACCAGAAAAGTTTTTAAAGCCTTTGTGTTCTTTAACATTTGTGTCTTGAATATACATTTGTCTGCACCTGCTCAAAGCAATTCACACACATCTGTTCATCATACACTTAACTTTGAAACTGCTCAAAACTTGAAAAAGTTTTGAGTTTTACATTCAACCCCCCTTCTGTAAATCTCATTGTTAGTTCCTTGGGAATAACAATTGGTATCAGAGCAAGCTCTTGACATACAAGGAGTTTAAAGATCTATTCTACTAACATCATGAGTAAGAAGGATATTGGAGTGAAGATTCCAATCCTGGAAAGAGATAATTATCATCACTGGAAAGTGAAGATGCATCTACACCTCTTCTCTCAAGATGAAAGCTACATAAACTGCATTGAGAATGGTCCTCACATCCCACACAAAGTGGTCACAGCTGCCACTGCCACAGTTGTTGTTGCACAGTCTATTCCCAAACCAAAAGTAGAATGGACTGATGAAGATATTGAAAAGGTTCACAAGGACAAGAAGGCCATGAACCTTCTGTTTAATGGCCTAGACAAAGATATGTTTGATAATGTCATTAACAGCCAAACTGCTAAAGAAATTTGGGATACTGTATAACTTATCTGTGAAGGTACTGAACAAGTTAGAGAAAACAAAATGCAGCTTCTCATTCAATAATATTCAATTCATTCTGAAGAAGGAGAATCATTGAATGATACCTTCAATAGATTTCAGAAACTGTTGAATGGATTGAAGCTGTATGGCAGAGTGTACCAAGTCAAGGATTCTAACTTAAATTTCTGAGGTCTCTACCCTATGACTGTTTCACTAAGGAATTTTCAAGATTATAAGGACTTCACACTTGAAAGATTATATGGAATTTTGAAGACCTATGAACTTGAGATGGAGCAAGATGAGCTGTTGGAGAAGGGAAAGAGAAAAGGTGGATCAGTTGCACTTGTAGCTGAAAATGAGAGAACTGAAGCCAGGAATGAAGAAAAGACAATGCCAAGTCTCAAAATTGGCACAAGCAAATCAGAATCAAGCAAGGGAAACGAGCAAGCAGCTGAGGTTGAAGACTATTCTAGTCAAGATGACTCTGATGATGTTGATGAACATCTGGATTTTCTGTCCAGAAGGTTTGCAAAGATGAAATTCAAGAAAAACACTAGAGCCACTAAGCCAAACAAGAACATGGTGGACAAGTCTAAGTTCAAGTGTTATAACTGTGGCACAAGTGGACACTTTGCAAGTGAGTGCAGAAAGCCAACTTCTGAAAAGAAGAAATTTGAGCAAGTGGATTACAAAAAGAAATATTTTGAATTTCTCAAACAAAAGGAAAGGGCTTTTCTGACTCAGGAAAATGACTGGGCAGCTGATGGAGCCAATGAAGATGATGATATGGAATATGTCAACTTAGCCCTGATGGCTAATTCTGATGAAAATAAAACTAGTTCATCAAGCAACCAGGTAATCACTACTGACCTCTCTCAGCTTTCTAAAAATGAATGCAATGAAGCTATAAATGATATGTCCAATGAATTATATCATTTATGTGTTTTCCTTAAATCACTGGCTAAAGAGAACATGAGAATTAAAGAGAATAATCTACTTTTAGGTGATAGGAATGTTATGTTAGAGGGTAAGGTAATTGAGCTTGAAAAGGTTAAAATCAAATGCTTATCTGTTGAGAGTGAACTAGAAGAGTCTGTTAAGAAAGTAGAAATTCTTTCTAAACAACTAGAACGTGAGCAAGAGGTAATCAAGGCCTGGAAAACATCTAGGGATGTTAGTGCTCAAATTGTCAAGGTTTAAGGAATTGAATCACTCTGTGAGAATGCCTGGAAGAAAAATAATAAGGAAATGGAATTAATTGATGGACTGTCAATGGATGTGGAATCAACGGATGATGAGAGTCATCCGTTGAAGGAAGAAAAGGAGCATCCGTTGAAGGCTGATCAGTTGAAACAGGCAAATGACTCTAAAAAGGATAATTTGAAAAATCTCAGTAAGAAGTTTGGTTCAACTTCCAAGAACTTTATCAAAGAAGAAGCTAGCACATCCAAAGATGCCAGTAAGGTGAATATAGGACACATGACTTTAGATCAGTTGAAAAATAGGCTTAAGTTGGTTGAGGATAAAAAGGAAACTAAAAGAAAATCTAATAGAAATGGAAAGGTAGGAATTAACAAACACAACAACTACACACCTGATAAGTATGCTCCTAGAAAAAGTTGTGTGCGTTGTAGTAGTATTAATCATCTATCTGCTAACTGCAAAACTGTTAAAAATGCTCCCATGCCTTTAACTCCTTCCATGCCTAACATGTCTATGTCACCACTGCATGCCATGTCTGTTATGTCTCAATAGAATCCATATGCACATTTTGCAAACATGCCATATGTTAATAATCCTTATTTTACTGCATTTAGTATGCCTCAAATGCCATACAACATGCCTATGTGGAATAATAAGTTTGCACAATCTATGCCTTATCAAATTCAACCAAATGTGCTAAATGATTCCGTGACTAACCCTACACTTCAACCAACTACATCTGAGACCAAGGTTGACTCAAAGTTACCTAAGTCAAAAGGTGCAGGAAGTGTGAAGTCTAGGAAAAAGACTAACAAGGTTGGACCCAAGGAAACTTGGGTACCAAAATCAACTTGATTTGATTTTGTTATGTGCAGGGAAAAAGAAGGAATCTATGGTACTTGGGCAGTGGTTGTTCAAGGCACATGACATGAGATTTCACCCTGCTCACAGAGTTCAAGGAGAGAGTTGGCCCTAGCATAACCTTTGGAGATGACAACAAAGGGTTCACTATGGGATATGGCTTGATTTCAAAGGAAAATGTCATCATTGATGAAGTTGCATTAGTTGATGGTCTCAAACACAATCTATTGAGCATCAGTCAACTATATGACAGAGGGAATACTGTTTCCTTCAATTATGAAGCCTGTGTTATTACCAGTAAGAAGGACAACAAAGTGGTTCTAACTGGAGTTAGAAAAGGGAATGTTTACTTGGCTGACTTCAACTCTATAGATGCAAAATCAATCACTTGTCTTTTCAGGAAAGCAAGTCAAGATGAAAGTTGGCTATGGCACAAGAAGCCGTCCCATTTGAATTTCAAGACAATGAATGATCTAGTTAAAAAGGACTTAGTTAGAGGAATGCCTCTAGTGGAATTCTCAAGGGATGGACTGTGTGATGCTTGTCAGAAAGGAAAGCAAAAGAGAGCATCATTCAGTAAGAAGCTTGAATCAGCAATTGATGAACCATTACAACTGCTACACATGGATCTTTTTGGACCAGTCAATGTATTATCAATTTCAAGGAAAAGATATTGCCTAGTGATTGTAGATGATTTCTCAAAGTTTTCATGGATCTATTTTCTGGGATCAAAGGATGAAGCTAGTAAAATCATTATCAATCATATCAAGCAAGTCAACAACCATCCAGATTTCAAAGTAAGGAATATCAGGAGTGACAATGGAACTGAGTTCAGGAATTCTACCATGATGTTGTTCTGTGAAGAAAATGGGATCATGCATGAGTTCTCAGCTCCAAGGACTCCACAACAAAATGGTGTGGTAGAAAGGAAGAACAGATCACTAATTGAAGCTGCAAGAACAATGCTTGAAGAGTCAAAACTCCCAACATATTTTTGGGCTGAGGCTGTTAACTGTGCATGTTACACTCAGAATATTTCTCTAATCAATCAGGCAAAAGGCATGACTCCCTATCAATTATTCAAGAGAAGAAAACCAACCTTAAACTTCCTTCATGTCTTTGGTTACAAATGCTACATTCTAAGGAACCAACCTGATAACAAAGGCAAGTTTGATGCAAAGGCTGATGAAGGGATATTTGTTGGTTATTCTGCTGGAAAATCATATAGGGTCTACAATCTAAGAACCAACATTATTATGGAATCTGTGCATGTTGTGTTTGATGATAAAAAGATTGATGGACTAACAGATGAGGGACATCATAAAGGACTCAAATTTGACAACATTGAGATATATTGTGATGATAGTGAAGATGAGAATGATGGAGAAGACACTTCAAAAAGGATTCAAAATTTGCCTTTGGATAATGCACAAAATGTTGCATCAGTTGAAAGTCATAACTCAGCATCCGTTGACAGAAGTAATGCAGCATCCGTTGAGAAACAAAGTGAATCATCCGTTGAAGTACATAATGGAGCATCCGTTGATCATACTTCATCAACATATAATCAATTTACATCATCAGTTGATAGAACTCCCAGTTCCTTGCAAAGGACCAATAACTCAGGGGGAGTTTCAACCAATCAACACTCTATCTCACATCATGACAACACTGAGGCCACCTCATCTAGAGCTAATCTACCACCTCAAAGGAAATGGACCAAGAATCATCCCTTTGAACTAATCATTGGTGATACAACATCTAAGGTACAAACTAGAAGGGCTACTCAAGATGAATGTCTATACAGTAGTTTTCTATCACAGGAGGAACCTAAGAGAGTGGAAGAAGCTCTATTGGATCCAGATTGGATTTTAGCAATGCAAGAAGAGCTAAACCAATTTGAGAGGAACAAAGTATGGAAGCTGGTACCCAAACCAAAGAACAAGAATTCTATGATTTCATCGATTAATAAAGTTATCAAATGATGGGTATTCAGAAATAAGATGGATGAAAATGGCATTGTCATAAGGAATAAAGCTAGATTGGTTGCCATGGGCTACTCTCAACAAGAGGGAATAGATTTTGACGAGACATTTGCTCCTGTTGCAAGACTTGAAGCCATTAGAATTTTTCCAGCCTATGCAGCCCATGCCAATTTCAAAGTCTATCAAATGGATGTCAAGAGTGCATTTTTGAATGGAGAATTGGAGGAAGAAGTCTATGTGAGCCAACCTCCAGGGTTTGAAGATCCAAATTTTCCAAACCATGTGTATTATCTATTGAAAGCACTCTATGGACTAAAGCAAGCACCTAGAGCCTGGTATGAGACTTTGTCAAAATTTTTCCTAGATAATTACTTCACAAGAGGTACTGTTGACAAAACTCTTTTCTTTAGAAATGTTAATGGCTCTACAATACTTGTTCAAATTTATGTAGATGATATTATATTTGGTTCTACAGATGATAAATTTTGTAAAAAGTTTGCTAAGTTAATGCAAAGTAAATATGAAATGAGCATGATGGGAGAGCTAACTTATTTTCTTGGTTTACAAGTTAAACAAGTTAGTGGTGGAATTTTTATTAGTCAAACTAAATATATTTATGATCTTTTAAAGAAGTTTGACTTAATGGATTGTACACCTGCAAAAACTTCCATGGCCACTGCCACCAAGCTTGAATTAAACAAGGCTGAAAAGTCTGTGGATATTACAAGTTATAGAGGCATGGTTGGCTTACTTTTATATTTAACTGCCAGTAGACCTGATATTATGTTTTCTACATGTCTCTGTGCTAGATTTCAAGCTGGCCCTAAAGAATCTCACTTAGTGGCTATTAAAAGAATTTTCAGATATCTCAAGGGGACTCAAGGAAACTTGGGTACCAAAATCAACTTGATTGATTTTGTTGTGTGCAGGGACAAAGAAGGAATCTATGGTACTTGGACAGTGGTTGTTCAAGACACATGACAGGAGATTTCACCCTGCTCACAGAGTTTAAGGAGAGAGCTGGCCCTAGCATAACCTTTGGAGATGACAGCAAAGGATTCACTATGGGATATGGCTTGATTTCAAAAGAAAATGTCATCATTGATGAAGTTGCATTGGTTGATGGTCTCAAACACAATTTATTGAGCATCAGTCAACTATGTGACAGAGGGAATACTGTTTCCTTCAATTCTGAAGCCTGTGTTGTCACAAGTAAAAAGGACAATAAAGTGGTTCTAACTGGAGTTAGAAAAGGGAATGTGTACTTAGCTGATTTCAACTCTACAAATGCAGAATCCATTACTTGTCTTCTCAGCAAAGCAAGTCCAGTTGAAAGTTGGCTATGGCACAAGAAGCTGTCCCATTTGAATTTCAAGACAATGAATGATCTAGTCAAAAAGGACTTAGTTTGAGGAATGCCTCTAGTGGAATTCACAAGGGATGGACTATGTGATGCTTGTCAGAAAGGAAAGCAAAAGAAAGTATCATTCAGTAAGAAGCTTGAATCTGCAATTGATGAACCACTGCAACTTCTACACATGGATCTTTTTGGACCAGTCAATGTATTGTCAATTTCAAGGAAAAGATACTGCCTAGTGATTGTAGATGATTTCTCAAAGTTTTCATGGTTTTATTTTCTTGGATCAAAGGATGAAGCTAGTGAAATCATCATCAATCATATCAAGCAAGTCAACAATCATCCTGATTTCAAAGTAAGGAACATCAGGAGTGACAATGGAACTGAGTTCAAGAATTTAACCATGAAGATGTTCTGTGAAGAAAATGGGATCATGCATGAGTTCTCAGCTCCAAGAACTCCACAACAAAATGGTGTGGTGGAAAGGAAGAACAGATCACTAATTGAAGCTGCAAGGACAATGCTTGAGGAGTCAAAACTCCCAACTTATTTTTGGGCTGAGGCTGTTAACTGTGCATGTTACACTCAGAATATTTCTCTAATCAATCAAGCAAAATGCATGACTCCCTATCAATTATTCAAGAGAAGAAAACCAACTTTAAACTTTCTACATGTCTTTGGTTGCAAATGTTACATCTTAAGGAATCAATCTGATCACAAAGGAAAGTTTGATGCAAAGGCTGATGAAGGAATATTTGTTGGTTATTCTGCTGGAAAATCATATAAGGTCTATAATCTAAGAACCAACATTGTCATGGAATCTGTACATGTTGTGTTTGATGATAAAAAGATTGATGGACTAACAGATGAGGGACATCATGAAGGACTCAAACTTGACAATATTGAGATATATTGTGATGATAGTGAAGATGAGAATGATGAAGAAGGCATCTCAAGAAGAAACCAGAGTCTGCCTTTGGATAATACACAGAATGCTGCATCCGTTGAAAGTCATAATTCAGCTTCCGTTGAAAGAAGCAATGCAGCATCCGTTGAAAGACAAAGTGCATCATCCGTTGAAGTTCATAACGAAGCATCTGTTGATCACAGTCTGTCAACGGATAATCAATTCACCTCATCAGTTGATAGAACTCCCAATTCCTTTCAAAGGATCAGCAACTCAGGGGGAGTTTCAACAAATCAACATTCTATCTCACATCATGACAATACTGAGGCAACCTCATCAAGGGCTAATCTACCACCTCAAAGGAAATGGACCAAGAATCACCCTTTTGAACTGATCATTGGTGATGCTTCATCTAAAGTACAAACTAGAAGGGCTACTCAAGATGAATGTCTGTATAGTAGCTTTCTATCACAGGAGGAACCTAAGCGAGTGGAAGAAGCTCTTTTGGATCCAGATTGGATTTTAGCAATGCAAGAGAAGCTAAACTAATTTGAGAGGAACAAAGTGTGGAAGCTGGTACCCAAGCCAAAGAACAAGAGTTCTATTGACACAAAATGGGTATTCAGAAACAAGATAGATGAAAATGGCATTGTCATAAGGAATAAAGCCAGATTGGTTGCCAAAGGCTATTCTCAACAAGAGGGAATAGATTTTGATGAAATATTTGCTCCAGTTGGAAGACTTGAAGCCATCAGAATCTTTCTAGCCTATGCAGCTAATGCCAATTTCAAAGTCTATCAGATGGATGTCAAGAGTGCATTTCTAAATGGGGAATTGGAGGAAGAAGTTATGTAAGCCAACCTCCAGGTTTTGAAGATCCAAATTTTCCAGACCATGTGTATTATTTGCTGAAAGCACTCTATGGACTAAAGCAAGCACCTAGAGCCTGGTATGAGACTTTATCAAAGTTCCTTCTAGATAATCACTTCACAAGAGGTACTGTTGACAAAACTCTCTTCTTTAGAAATGTTAATGGCTCTAAGATACTTGTACAAATTTATGTAGATGATATTATATTTGGATCTACAGATGATAAACTTTGTAAAAAGTTTGCTAAATTAATGCAAAGTAAATATGAAATGAGCATGATGGGAGAGCTAACTTACTTTCTTGGTTTACAAGTTAAACAAGTTAGTGGTGGAATTTTCATTAGTCAAACTAAATATATTTATGATCTTTTAAAGAAGTTTGACTTAATGGAATGTTCATCTGCAAAAACTCTCATGGCCACTGCCACTAAGCTTGAATTAAACAAGGCTGAAAAGTCTGTGGATATTACAAGCTATAGAGGCATGGTTGGTTCACTTCTATATTTAACTGCTAGTAGACCTGACATAATGTTCTCTACATATCTTTGTGCTAGATTTCAAGCTGATCCTAGAGAATCTCACTTAGTTGCTATTAAAAGAATTTTTAGATATCTCAAAGGGACTCCAAATCTAGGAATTTGGTACCCTAGAGAGTCTGG
Source organism: Apium graveolens (assembly GCF_009905375.1). Classification (NCBI taxonomy): domain Eukaryota; kingdom Viridiplantae; phylum Streptophyta; class Magnoliopsida; order Apiales; family Apiaceae; genus Apium; species Apium graveolens. The sequence continues at coordinate 101,580,861 of NC_133657.1, read as the reverse complement.
TTTTGATCTAATTGGCTACTCAGATGCAGATTATGTAGGTTGCAAAATAGATAAGAAAAGTACAATTGGCACCTGTCAATTTCTAGGAAATAAGCTTGTTTCATGGTTCAGCAAGAAGCAAAATTATGTTTCTACATCAACAGCTGAGGCTGAGTACATTGCTGCTGGTAGTTGCTATGCACATATATTATGGATGAGAAATCAACTATTTGACTATGGGCTGAATGTTGACAAAATTCCAATATTCTGTGACAACACAACTGCCATTGCCATTATTGGAAATCCAGTGCAGCATTCAAGAACCAAGCACATTGACATCAAGTACCACTTCATAAGGGAACATGTGATGTCAATGTGCTTGGTTCTTGTGAATGTTGATTCATCAAGTGGCTTGGTAAATATGTCTGCAAATTGTTTTTCACTTGGAACCAAGCACATTGACATCAAGTACCACTTCATAAGGGAACATGTGATGAATGGTACAGTGGAACTACATTTTGTTCCAAGTGAAAAACAAATTGCAGACATATTTACCAAGCCACTTGATGAATCAACATTCACAAGATTGGTAAGTGAGCTAGGTATGCTTAATTATTCCTAAATTCATGTCCTTATTGTAATTTGTTTTGTAGCCTGAAATGAATTTGTTGCAAGAACAAAGTTGGCTTTATGTAAAGCTCATTCTATCAATGGATATTCCCTCTCCGTTGAAAGTCAAAGTTGTTCTATCAACGGATGTCCATTATCCTTTGAAAGACAAATACATTTCTGGTAATTTTATCCTTCAACGGAAAAATTGTGTTAGTCTTCAACGGATGACCGTTTACCTCATCCGTTGAACTGTCACATCAGTCGTTTTGAGTGAGTCACAGCCGTTGATTCTATTTTCTTAACCGTTGATACATATATATATATAGTTGTATGTATTAAAGGCAGTTTTTAGAATACATACAGTTTTTTTTATCCTCAAACGGCTGTAATTTACTTAAAAATATTGTTTAATCATTCTTTTTATGTTTTAATTTGAAAAAGTATAAAAGCCTCTTTGAATTCTTATTTTCACTTTACGCTTTCTTGCAATTTTTAAAAGCTTTTACTCTATTTCTCTCCCAAAACTCTCAACTTTTCTCTGCAACTTCTACCCACAACAATGGCACCAGTAGTAAAGATAATGTCCCAATCTGGGTTTGTCTATGAGAAAGACAATTTCGTAGCTTTGGTGGAAAAGAATGAAGCCCACTCAGATTATCACAAGATGATGGATTTCATCAAAAACTGCAAACTGAGCTATGCAATGCTGGAAGCCCCAATGATTTACTGTGAGGTAGTTGAGGAGATTTGGACAACTGCTGAGTTCAACCCCACTGATATGACCATCTCCTTCTCTCTCAAAGGTAAGGATTACTGTATTAACTGTGATGATATACAGTCCTGTTTTAAATTACCTGAAAACAATGCCATGACACCACACACTAATAATGATGTATCTAGCATGTTAGATTCCATAGGCTATTCCCTTGATTCTACTAGTTTAGGCAGTATTAAGAGAAAAGGCCTTAGGAAAGAATGGAGTTTTCTTAGTGATGCCTTTATCAAGGTTTTCTCTGGGAAAATTAGTAATTTTGATGCAATAACTTCATCTCTTGTTAATATGCTCTATATGCTGGTTTCTAATAGGTACTACAATTTTAGCAATTATGTTATGCTAGAATTGGGTACTAGGTTAGGTAACAAGGCTAATAGACCTCATAACATCTACTATGCTAGATTCTTTATGCTATTGGCTAACCATGTTGCTGAAGGTTTGGTCATAAATAATGAGAGTAATAAACTGAAATGCCGGGCACAAGAGAAGAGGTTCCTTGCAGACCTTTTAAGGATTAACCTCAACAGTCAGGTGCCATTGGTATACTTACCAATCATGGATGCACCTCAGGTAAGTGAGGTAAATACTTCTTCAACTCCTACTACTTCTAACCCCATCATTTCTTTGCCTTCAAGTGTGGCCATGGGATCTGTGTCAATGCCCCAAAAGATTCCTACCAAGGCCACCAAACATAAAGTTTCAAAATCCAAGTCAAAGAAAGCCACCTCTGTTGTCTCTCAAAAGACAACAGTTATAACAACTACCATAAACCCTGAAGGGAGTGAACTGAAAGGAATATGTCCTAAGTCCAATCATGTATGAGGATTTAGGAATAACTTTTATGTAATCTGTTTTGATTTCATTGATATTAATAAAAGACTTGTTTTGTTTTTATTACGGGCTTTATCTGTTTAAGTGTTTAAATAAGATATACCATAGTTTAGAGTAAAGCTTTTTATGGATTATGAGGAGATCATAATAGTGAGACCTAAAAGATGATAACTCTAAACTTAAATAGTTCCCGGTTGTAGGATTACTAACTGGTAATTAATAATCCGTAAAGATCGGTACATACTATGATTGCTTCATTATGAAGGATGTCTGTTCTCATAGACATTTGTGTGGTGACACTATAGCTAGTATGTAGGTGCTTATTATAGAATAATTTCACTAAACATGACTCACCCAGCTGAACAACTGATGGAGTTCACTCACGTGTCAGCAGTTGTTTACATAGTGATAGTTGTACAAGTATCCTTAGACTTGAGGTCATCATAGTCATCTTGTGTACACTGAACTATGCTTTGGTTTAGTTCTTAGTCTCCAGGGACAATTATTAGGGCTCTACTGGGTATAGAAATTTGTACACGAAGATAGTGTATGATCAATAAAGGATCTACCCCTTCCAGTGAAGGAAGCGAATGTTCAAGGCTGATCCACTTATGCTAGTTCAGGAATCTCTGGCCAGAGTGAATGAAATTAGAAAGGTGTTTCTAATTTGCATAGAACTACGCATAGTAAATGGTAAGCAAGTGATTAAATTAGATAGGCTTGACACGAGATCCATGCCTTGTATTTAATCGGGACATTGTAGGGTAGAAGGAGTTTATTGTACGGTAACTATTCACTGAATAGGTTCTTGGTATTCTAAGCAGTGAATTCATATTATCCGGATAGTCGCGATATGCTGAGAAGTATCCCTCACGATGTAGAATAAATGTGATTAATTAATTAATCATATTTAATAAATTAGAGAATTTATATAAATAATGATAAAATAGTTTTATTATTATTTATTTCTACTACCGGCTTAATATTTAACCTACAGGGTCACACCATAAAAAGAGAATGATTTAATGGTGGAGGAATTAATTAATAATGGCTAATAATTATTTATTTGTGAAATAAATAATTAATTGGCAAATTTAATAATTGATTAAATGAGATTTAATTGATTATAAATTAATTAAGAAAAGTTCTTAATAATATTAATTAAGGATTTAATTTTTGGAAATTAAATCAAGAGAGAGAATTATTTCTAAAGTGTTTAGAAAAAGGATTAATAATTAAAAGGTGTTTTAATTATTAACGAGAATAATAAATGGGATAATAATAATATTATTTATGGGAAAATTTCAGCTGAAAATTTTGCCTATAAATATACTATTATAGACCCTATTTTCATTCGAACCCCAAAAACCCAAAAAGTTTGGAAAACCCAATTCTCTCCACCTCCTTCCTCCTCCTTAACATCGTTTTCTTGGTGGATACCGGTGGAGTGCTTCACACTTGAGGAGCAACTGCTAAGGATCTCTGATCGTTGTCTCCGAATTATTTTAAAGGTTAGATTCGATCCCTCGAATTTTTATTCATGATCTGTATGCTTTTATTTGGATTTTATATGTGCGAAAGTGTTTTGCCATGCCCCGCTGCGTTTAAAATCCAACATGAACAGGGTGTTAGTGGTGAGGGGAGGGGTGAACATCAAGAAAACCCCCAGAATAAGGTAGGAGAGGTGAGTGGTCCCAAGCTAGCCAAGCCACAGTTTCTCAAAAGACTGTGGTGGTTGAAAAGGATTCAAACTCATCCCTAGTTGCATCCTCCCAAAAGGGTACAACTATTGAAAATAATCCCCAACCAGGGACACAGAACAAAAGAGGGAGGGACATTGAAGCCACACACTCACCTGTAAAAGCCTTCATAAGAAGAAAGAAGGTTAAAACCCTAGTTTCAACACAGGGTACACACACTACACAGATACAACCACCTGTATCTATTCCTTCTCAAATTCAGCTTGATGTGACTCCAACAAATGTGGAGTCACAGCCCCATTCTCTCAAAATTGACACACACCAACCACCAAATTCTCCATCACCATATCTGGATGTGGACATGATATTCACATCAATTCCTGATTCTCCCTCTCTACAACTCAGGGGGGAGCCCCACTCAAATACTGGTGATCATCATCTTTTAGATGATTTGTTGGATCATTATGTTAGGTCACACACACTGTAGACGGGGTGAATACAGTGTATAATACAATCAAATCGAACTTTAATATATTAAGTAACAGAAAACAAACTTATTGAAACAATAAACTCTGTTACAGTATGGAACTGTTACCTCTCAGTGATGAACAAATATCACGAGAGCTGCTAGGGTTACAATAAATAATCTTCTCGAATATGATAACACTTTTAGTGTAAACCCTATGTCTGTGTTTATATACTACACAGTTACAAGATAATCGCTAATTGATATGGAATATAATTCTGCTTCCTAAAATATATCAATCAGATATCTTTTCTTCCAAGTATTCCATTCTTCACGGAACTCCTTCTTCATGCATATCTCTTCTTATGTTTATCTCGATCTTCTTTCCTTTAATCAGCTACTTTCCTTATATGATCGTCCTTCAGCACTTAAGTTCTGATATCTAACTTCTGATGATTATCTCCTGATAATATAAGTACTGATATCCTTAAGTCCTGACTTCCAGTATAAGTACTGATCAACAGTTAAGTACTGATTTATCCTGTTAAGTAAGATCTGAAATCTAAACATAAATTATATTAGCCATGACATTATCAAATATATCTAACAATCTCCCCCAACTTGTAAATTAGCATAATATACAAGTTTAACAGATATTTGATGATGTCAAAAACATTAAGTACAAATGCATGAGAATTAGACTAGATAACTACAACTTACAGTCCTTAAAGCTTTACCAATATTCAACTTCTGATAACAACTTCAGTCTGTACAAATATCAGAATTTAAGCAGTTGTAGATCTTCAACTTGGCTTCATCATCTGATCTCTCTGATGTCAGGAGTTGTTCTGAGATAGTTCTTCAACAAACATTTCTCAGCATATCTGAGTTCATCAATCATTCTCCTTTTGGCATCTTTAAGCTCTGCAGTATCTTCACCAGTTTGAAAGATTGCAGCTCTGAGATCATTGATCTTTGCTTTTCTTAACTCCTGATCTAGTCTTATGACATAGGCTTTGTCAGACTCCAGATTGAATTCAAGTCCCTTAATACCAAGATATGTTCTGATCTGTGCAGTATTAGGCTTCATATCAACAATATCACCATTGTGATCTCTGTACTTTGGAACATATGTGCTGTCAGACTTAACAGAATAAAGCCTTTTATGTCTCTGAATCTGTTCTTTTAAGTAGTTTGCAGCAGTTCCTGTTATTCTGTCATCCATTTGAAGTAAGAAAAGTACATGCTCCAATTCTTCAAAATACTTCAATGGAATGGCATTTTGTCTTATATGATAAACCCTACCATCTGTCATGAAATACAACATGATGTATTCTTTCAAGTAGGTATGGTAAACCATCTGTACAGATTCCAGTTGATTCAATCTCTCAGGAGTTGCTCCAATACCTGGTTCACTCAAGGAAGTTGGATCATTGGTAGTGTTATGTATTCTTCTTTCATCAGCACTTCCCAATCCAGTCTTATCTCTAGCTTCCTTTCCAGTAACTACTCTTACTTCAAAACCACTTGCAGTAGTCTTCAAAGGTTGAGTCTGTTTTGCTTTAGTGAATCCTGGTAGGATTGTCTTTGGTCTATCTTCTGATATCAAGTTAACTTGAGCTATATCAGAGGTTACTTGCTTCTTCTGAATATCAGAACTTACAATTTCTTGAATCTGAACAACTTGAGCCATGTCAGAGGTTGTTTTAAGAACTTTTCTTGAAGTCAGAGCAAGATCATCCTTTTCATCAGTAATTTCTTCATCCTCAGGAGGCATAGGTTCACCAACTTTTTCTTTACCCTTGGATCTTGGATCTATCTGCGGTTGTGATCTAGCCAATGTTGCTTCAGTAAGTGTCCTTTCTTTGATCACAATGCCTTTGAGTTTTGGAAGTGGCTTTTTACCAGAAGCTTTAGATTTAGATGTGACTTTCTCTGATTTAAGCCTGACTTCTTCTTTGATTAAACTCTCCAAGTCCATTCCTGGATTTTCCTGAAGAAATAACTGTCTTGACATTTCCTCATCAAGATCTAAAAGTTCATCAGAACTTATCCTTTTACCAGTAGCAGAACTTATTCTCTTCCCAGTATCAGAACTTGTCCAGTGACTAGCTTGTCTTGATGTGAATCCTCTACCTTGACTATGACCTCTACCTTGACTATGACCTCTACCCATTCCTGAGTTTCCTTGATCATCTTTTTCATTATCCTTTCCTGTCAGTGTCCTGTCAGTCTTGCATTTGGACTTAATTACTTTCTCCCCCTTTTTGGCATCAGCAGGTAGTAGAAGAGAGATAAGCAATTCCACTGAGGATTGGATTTCAGTTAGTTGTGATTGCTGAGAAACTTGATTTTTCAGAATTTTATCAATCTGAGCTTGTTGATGATCTTGAGTCTTCTCAATATAAGCAATCATGTCAATGGTAGGTTGGAAGAACTTTTTCTTATCAATTTTCCAAACTTGTTCCTGTTTGATAAAGTTCTCCTGAATCTTGTGTAGCTCTGCATGAGTAGTTGAATGAAGACCTTGTAGATGTTTAGTACTCAATGCAGTGACCCTAAGCTGGGTTTTGAAATCATCAGAATTTAACATTTCATCAGCTTTAGTCAAGTGCTCAGCAAGATGCTTTTCAGTTGGAATACATGAAACTGAGTTTCATTCCTTAGTCCACTCCTGACCTGCAGGAGTTTCACTCCAAGGTACTGGTGCTTCTCCGGTAACAAACTTCTTAACCAGTTCAGACTTTAGAATAGTCTGTTGAGGAGCATGTCCTGAAGGACCTGTTGTATCAGCATCTGCAGTTGGAGCAGCATCACCAGTATCTCCAACATTTGTAGCATCAGAACTTAAAGAATCAGTATCTTCTGATAAGACAACAGTGTGAGTAGCATAGAGGCTTCAGCATCCTCTAATTGCTGATCTTGTTCTAAGTTCTGATCAACAGCCAAATCCTGATGCTCACCTAAAGTCTGATCATCATCATCATGATTCAGAGAAGATGGTGTTGATAACTCTGGAGTTTGAACAGCATCAGGAACAGGTGTTGTAGAAGGATTAGTTGCTGGTGGAGCTTCTTAGAAAAGTATTTCAGGCACAACCAGGTTCTGAATATCAATTTCAGTACTTAGGCCTGGATCAACAGGAGAGGCAGACTTTTGAACAGGAGACACAGATGGTGTGTTGGCCTTTTCAGTAGCAGCTTCCTTAGATGGAGTTGATGGAGAAGAAGTGACTGGAGCAAATTCCTTGTCTTGTGAGATCAGAGATTCCTGATCCCCTTCCTTAGCTGCTTCCTCTTCATCATCTGAAACTGGCCTTTTTGCCCTCTGTTTCTGGTATCTCTTTGTTGATTTGGATTCCTTGGGAGTTTCAAGGACTGTCATTCTTCTAAGCCTTTTGAGAAGCCTAGATCCCCCAATTCCAGAATCCTTCTGAGAAGTCTTTTTCTCAGCTTCACCTACAACAGGTTCTGAAGAAGGAACCTGTTCCTCAGTATCAGATTCATCTCTTAAGGCAATCCTCCTTCTCTTTTGAGGTGTTTGAGGAACAGTCTTTGTCCTCTTTAGCTTGGAGGATGAAGGCTTCACAGTAGGTGCTGAGGCTGAGGGTTGATCAGTCTGTGAAGTGGAGAGATAGGATTTGAGATATGTCCTGAGGGTAGGTTGAGTAGAATGAGTGGTAGGTGCTGAGGATGATGGTTTTTGGGTGTTTATTGTTGGTTGGACATCAGAGTAAATAGATCTATAAGTACCAGGATCACCATTTACTAGGATCTGTTTTACAGACTGAGGAATCTGTAATGGTCTAACCACTGATTTCTTAGTGTCAGCATTTACCAGGTCATTAAAGTATCGTTTTGCAACTTTAAAAGGTGGGGTTGAGGAACTGACTAATTGAGGTTCATCAGTACAAAAAGTATAAATAAGTTGACAGAATCTAGCAAAATAGACAACATTCCTATTCTCTGTCATCCTATCCCCAATAAAACCAATTATACCAGTTGCAAAATCAAAATGAGTTTGATTGATAATAGCATACCCGATGTGCTGACTCAGAATTGGGATAGCATCAAAATTCGAACATTTGTTCCCAAAAGCTTTGGTGATGCAGTCGAAGAAGAAGCTCCATTCTCTTCTGATATGAGCCCGTTTCAACTGCCCAAGTTTTTCCAAACTCCTTTCATACCCCAAATTTGCCATTAACTCCTGAAGAGCTGATTCTTCTGGAATTGAAAAGGTACAATCTTCTGGGAGATGTAGAGCTTTACGTATTGTACCAGGAGTGACTGCATAAGATGAATCACCCACTTCGAAAACAATACTGCGAGTGCCATGTTTACCACCATCATCAAAGTGACCAGTCCGCCAAAACGTCAGAACTTGTTGGCTCGAAAAGACTGAAGGCTGGGTCAGTGCATACCCAATCTCACTGTGTGCAAGAAGATCTTGCACAAAATGTAATTCAGATGGAACTTCAGCATGATCAAGAATTGCAGCATAGTTGTTTGGAACAAACTTAGCTCCATCAATGATTAAATCCTTAGGTTCCATGTGAAAAATTGAGATTTCAAAGTGCCTGTTAGGTGTTTGATAAAATGTCTGTATGAAAAACCAACGTGAGAGAAAGAGAGAGTAAAAGCAAGTAGAGAGAAAAAGTATGAAGGAAATAAAAGATTAAAGAAATCCTTTCTCTGTCGTACTTATACTCTGAAAAAATGTTACCGTTGGAAACCTGTCAGACATGCAGTAATAACGGATAGTTACTGGGCGCGAGAAAACAGTAATCATTACTTGCCCACTTGCCTGTTTTCAAGGAAAAACCGTTCCATTTACCCAGATATTCCATTAATCAAGGTGAAACCGTTTTAATTCAAAATTGAAACCGTTCCCACTGATTTAATTATTTTTCACTGCATCATTAATATTCTGAAAAGAAATCAAGTGAAAATGACCAAGATAAATATATGAGTAAGTACTGATAAAGGAAAGTCAGAACTTAAATTAAAAACAGAATTTATATGGTCATCAGAATATCAATCAGGATTTATCAATGCATTACAAAATAACTTAGAGACAAAATCTTGAAATAGAGACAAATTTCATTAATATATCAAGAGAATACATTCATGAAATGGAAATTACATCAGTACTTATACAAGATTTCCCTAAGCTACTAAACCTAACATCAACAGCTTTAGTCCTAGCTAAGAAGCCTGACAAAGCTGATGATGAAGAAAAACAGGAAGAAGACAAGATTAAATCATTTCTTCTTCTTCCTACTCTCGACAAACAGAATGGCGAGTCGGATGATTCGCCCTTACTGGCGGAGAGCTTCCAGCCTTTCCTCCTCTAATCACTCTAGATGGCGATGGTAGTCCATATAGAAGAACAGGAGTTGGGTCAGTACCTCCTGTGGGACAGAGTCCCATATCTCCTCAGGAATGACCGTGATGTGCCATTCCTGCTGCCAGTCAGCACAGCTTAGCTCCATATTGAAGTTTTGGTAGTTCAAAAACATGTTGTATCTGACCATTGTGTTTTTGAAAGAAAAAGTATAAAGGTAAGTTTGTGAGAAAGAGTGTGATGGGAAGGCTGATGTGAAGTGGCTGCGTATATAGGCAAGAGAATGCCAGGAGACGTAAAAGTATTTAATGCTGACAGGTAGAATTAATTCTACCTCGTTTCCCCAGACTTGGAAAAAGAATAACATTCATTGGAAAGAGAAAACATGGTTGAATGCGCACAAGACACAAGTAAAATTTGACTGTTTAAGTACGAGTACCATGAATCCTAACCATAGTGACTATTAATCTTCCACTTCACATATTCTAGTTTGTACCGAGACTGTTATCAAATTTTATCCACAGATAAGTCAAGTAAAGAATTTAGACTGTAATATCAGAACTTAGACTTATTTCAGAACTTAACAGTCATCAGAACATAATTTCTTAACTCGAAAAAGGAATGCCTATCTAAGTAAATCCTCATACAAGTGCTGAGTTATACTCTTCAGAACTTAATCGTCAGAATATACAACCAGAACTTGGCCTCAGAGTTAGTGCAAAATGACACAATGACTGTTTATCTAAAACAATATAGACCACCACAGTAATTTTCATCATTCAGATAGAGTGATTAGTGTGTGCATCAAGCTAAATAGCAGACAAAGAGTAAAGTCTGATTCACTTCAGTATATCTTAGAAATAAGGCATAACTAAAATTTTGCTAAAGAGCTGTCATTATCCTGAAACCTACTGATGAATGAGTTCATGCTTGAGTCCACCTCAACTGTTTTGTGCTAATTTTATGCATCTTTTTAAATTCTATTTTACAGTGGCTCCTCAGTGTAAGTGAGTCACGACTGCTTATCAGAATTTATGCTATTATCAGAGTATTTCTCCAGTAATCATAGAGTGTGAAAAGTCACCAAGAAAATATTTTGCTTTTTTAATGCATATTTACTTAATACCAGCAATGCACTTGGGTCTTCCCTTCCATATTTTTACTCTAGATCTCAAAGGAGTACCTGATTTTATTCTTTGAACCTTTTGATTTTTCTTTTTATAAGTGAGGTTTATCAGCACTTAGTACATTCAGCAGTTTTACTAGTATCAGAACTTAACAGATGAGTAGCATTATTCTAATTTGTGACTTAGTAATAAGATAAACAAAGTAAACTCAACTAAGCTCAATTATCAGAATTTGCTAGTGTCATAAGATTTCCACTGAAATAATTACTTCTTACATGGGATCATTTATTTATTGAAGACTAGTAAGTCATTATCTAGCACAGTTATCCTCATATGATTGAATGGTTACTTAGACAGACATATCACTTATCAGAGTTTAGAAACATATATCAGACAGCAGTCAATACTTAAAAACATTTGTCAATTAATCACAGAATACACAAAGAGATTAAATTCTGTAAATACTGATCATAAAGTCTGATAATGCAGAACAAGACTAAGCAGATTTAGAGAAAGAACCTGAAATCATTCCAAGTTCATTTACCAATCTTGTAAAAGTGGCTTCACACAGTGGTTTTGTGAAGATATCTGCTAGTTGTTGATCTGTTGGAACAAAGTGCAATTCCACTGTACCTTCATCCACATGTTCCCTTATGAAGTGGTACCTGATGCTGATGTGCTTTGTCATAGAGTGTTGAACTGGATTACCTATCATAGCAATAGCACTTTGATTATCACAGTAAATAGGGATTTTGAAATATGTTAACCCATAATCCAGTAACTGATTCTTCATCCAAAGAATCTGTGCACAATAGCTTCCTGTAGCAATATACTCTGCTTCAGCAGTTGATGTGGAAATTGACTTTTGTTTCTTGCTGAACCAAGAAACCAATCTGCCTCCAAGGAATTGGCAGCTTCCACTTGTGTTTTTCCTGTCAATTTTGCAACCTGCAAAATCTGCATCTAAGTAACCTATTAGTTTAAAATCTGATTCTCTAGGATACCACAATCCCAGATCAGCTGTTCCTTTAAGATACTTAAAGATTCTTTTCACAGCTTTTAAGTGAGGTTCTCTTGGATCTGCTTGAAATCTTGCACAAAGACAGGTAGCATACATGATATCAGGCCTACTAGCAGTTAGATAGAGTAGAGAGCCAATCATACCTCTGTAGTCAGTAATATCTACTGATTTACTAGTATCCTTATCCAGTTTTGTTGCAGTGGTCATGGGAGTGGATGCACTTGAACAATCTTGCATTCCAAATTTCTTCAGCAAGTTTCTGGTGTACTTGGTTTGACAAATAAAAGTGCCTTCTTCATTCTGCTTGACTTGAAGGCCCAGAAAATAGCTAAGTTCCCCCATCATACTCATATGATATCTTGACTGCATTAGTTTGGCAAACTTCTTGCAAAGTTTGTCATGTGTAGACCCAAAAATGATATCATCAACATAAATCTGGACCAGAAGTAAGTCATTTCCATGGTTGAGGTAGAACAGTGTTTTGTCTATTGTTCCTCTGTTGAATCCACTTTCCAGAAGAAACTGAGCTAAAGTCTCATACCATGCTCTAGGAGCTTGCTTAAGTCCATAAAGTGCTTTATCAAGCCTGTAGACATAATCTGGATGTTGTTAGGGTGAAAACACGCGCTAATATTCACGCAAGTATACGCGTTCGCAAGTAATATAGAATACTTTCTAGTTCGTTCCCTCAGAGACTCAAACTAAATTATTGTCTAATTAAACTCACTCACCAATGTATGATTACTTCTCAATGTTAAGATACTAACACTTAAAATTGTTGATTAAATATTAACTATAATTAACTACTTAATTAATCACTTAACTAACACTTCAATTTATCAATAATAAAACACTCATGAGATCACAACTTCATTATTACTCCCTTCTATAGCCATTGTTATTACCTTTAGCATGTGACAGTGATGATATTAATCGAATAACACGAAACTGATAAAAGCCAACTTTCATTGTACTAATACCATTCTACCAAGCATCCACAATTAAGATAGAAGTTAAATAGTCATCAATTATGTTGAGTTCCCATATATCTACAGAAATTGACAACACAACGATTTAAGCACAAGTTATTCCTTTTGATTACATAGGGCAAATAAAACTGTTAGAGTTACCCACTAATCATGCATAACGTACATGAACCTATGCTAGCATGGCAAGTTATAAATCTCAAGATCCACCGTCGCTTCACAAGAGATTAACACCCTATCTTATATGTTCGCGACGCACATAAGACGAATACGCACAACCAATACTAGATATCATGCAATCATCACACACTAAAGTATTAAACAATTAACTAAAGAATTCCATAATAAATCCGTTACAACCCCATGATCACGATTAGCCCATAATAGCACTTATCGTCATCATGGGTTCATATGAAATCATGATAAATAAACACAAGAAAATAATAACTAAACTAATTATATTAAAACAGAGTACGTCACAAGAGTAAATAAGTTCAAAGCAAGAAAACTAGCATCCAACGTTATAACGAAACAAGAATCACAAGAATATATGCTTCCTCTGCGTTGCGGTATGCTAAATCGGTCTTCTTCCTTATCTACTTCGCTCCTTGCGTAAAAACACAATCTTCTTCAATCCACACTTGTGAAAACATCTCAAATCTACTTATATAATAGTCCCATAAAACTCAGATTACATAGAAGTGGAAACCAAACAGAAATAGAAGTCCTAAAATAATTTGTCTTTTTTCCCGACCCTGTGCGGCCGCTCAGCATAGCTTAGCGGGCGCTCAGCTTGCTGCGCGGCCGCGCAGCAATGCTGAGCGGGCGCTCAGACCTCTACTGGAAAAATTCTGATTTCGCTCCGTTTTTTCGCCGTAATCTGCCCGTTTCTTTCCTCTCGCAATGGTGAACACATGCCAAGGCTTATTCTTGATGATTCCTCCCCCGAAATGCAACTAAAACCCTGAAATGCATAAACACTAGAAAAACGCATCAAATACACAAAATACTTGATTTCAAGACACCAATTTAAGCCATTTTAAGACGTTCTAAGTGGTATAAAATGCCACTTATCACACCCCCAAACTTAGATCGATGCTTGTCCTCAAGCGTCACAGACTCAAATAAAAACATGCATGAATGCAATCTATATGAAAATGCAGCGATCCCCCTTACTACAATTAACCAACCAAATTGTCACATCTCAACGAATGCAGTTAGACAACTAAAGATCAACAAACTCATGCAAACGGACATACAACCAGAAACGTGGTGTGTGCAAATGCTTAACAAATATGCTTCGGAACTGGACCAATTACTATGACTAGACTATCCTCAAGGCAATCCTACGATTATACAAAGAATAAAAAATTCTAGGCACAAAGTGATAAACAGCACTACAAGAACTCTGGAGCTTACTACGGAATCATGCTTTTTATTTATAACTCAAATGCTTATTTGACCGTGCAATGAGTGAGGTCCACAAAAGACTTATACAATGGTATCCATGTAACGAGCGTTAGGTTAGCGGATCCCAGACTCTAAAAGCCTTAGGTCACTAGGCACAAAGTCCCCTAAGAACTTAATAACTCGAATACCAAAGAGCCCACTCTTGATCAATTATGCAAATTTTTTTTTTTTATACCTTCTCAGCAAGTGCGTTTCGCTCCATCTTGCTCAACCCTAGACTACTCGCACCATATGCAAGCCGGCTACTAGCCATTTGACGCCTAGCCACAACTAGCAACAACTTCCATATTTTTTCTCCAAAATTTTTTTCTTTTTCATGCCTTTATCACTAAGAACCTATAATCGAATTCTAAGCATAATAAGCAGATTGACCTTGAAAACAACCAAATCATAACAACAATCTAGCCCTTACGCATTCTCTAAGACTTAGTGGACTTACAATTGTTTCTAGCATGCACATCAACCTACACAACTTAATATCACTTTAATGCTATCACTACACTCGCATCAATATCACAATTCAGTCGATAAATCATTGCAAAAGGGATCATGGTAAATGCATGAGCTACATGACATTCATAAAAAAAACTATATAGCATAAATTATGCAACTATATGAACTAAACTATCATGAATATGCAACTAAATGACATACACACAATATTCCTTAACTACCACCCCCAAACTAAAAATCTTCACTGTCCTCAGTGAAAGTAGTAGAAAGGAACACAGGGTATACCTACTCGGAGTCATCATCATCATCACCCTCAGTGGGTGGAGTATCAGGCGGCGGGTATGCAGCGTCCTCACCAAAAACTGGCCACTGGATATCAGCTCCAAGGCCTCGAAAAGCAGTCCCTAACGCAAGGGTGAGCTCCTGAGCAAACCTGCTCTGCGTCTCATACATGGCATCCATCCGCCGTGAAAGCCTCCTATACTGGGCATCAACCATCCCAGCACCCTCCTGAGCTCTCGAAGAACCAGCCTCATCACGCCCTGGCCTAGCCATAGTAGCACCTCGTGCTGGACGCCCTCCTGGAAGATGATAACCCAGCCCATGCTCCTCAGGCTCACTACCGGTCCACTCCTGCATCCCATTCAGAGTGCCAGAATCAATCGGAGCTGCTGGCAACTGCAACTGCTCATGAGCCGGCCAGTTCACTCCCACTGCTCGGCATAGCTTCGTAACCGTAGATGCATAAGGGATGTTCATATGCTTCGCTCCCCTCAAAAACTTCAGAATTCCTTGATAGATAAACTCACCAAGGTCCACATAGTATTCCTCATTCAGAATTCCCCACAACAACTGTGTTCTCTCAACTGTGACCTCGTGTGCATGCGAAGAAGGCAAAATATTAGCACAAATAAATGCATTCCATGCACGGGCATACCTGTTCATGGCGATCGCTGGAAAGTGACGATACTCATTAGTGCCGGTCCTGCAGGTCCAAACTGTGCCCGGTCGACAGAGAGTCGTACAAATCAAATCCAAGTCAAAATCCTCAGCAGTCTTTTCATTCCAGTTCTCCTCCTCGGGCTTCCTCTCTCGCTGTCCAATCACACGGCGAATCGCCGCAGGATGATAATCAACCATCAGCCCACGGACCACAGAAAACCCATTCTTTTCGGCCTTCGCGTTCGCGTAGAACTCGCGAACAACGCTCATCGGCACTGCTTCGGGTGACTCACAAAAAGCTATCCACCCCTTCTCTGCAATCATGGGCAGCAACTCACCATCCCTCCCCGATGGTAAAAACCCCCTCTCCTTCAGAATCGGCTTCCCCAACAGCCTAGTGTACTCCTCCTCCGCAGCTCTGTCAGTTAACCGAGGCCTTGCAGCAGTACCCCTCGATGAATCAGCAGTAGGAACTGTGCTGTTGTTGTCAATAGTGCGTGCTCTCTTGGGTGCCATTGATTCGTGAATAAAAGTGTGTAAGAACTGATTTTTGATGTTTGTGAGAGGGTTTAAGTGTAGGAAGTTTTTGTGGGAGATATGTAGGATAGGTGTATGTATATATAGGGTGTGGATTAGATTAGGGTTTGGGAATTAAGGAGTAAAATGATGGGGTAGTGGGAACAAATCGTGGGTTTATGGGCTAAAACTGTTTTTGTGTTTTTTTTTTCTGAACTGAAAAAAATTCTGGTACTGGACCCCTGAGCGGTCGCTCAGCAAAACTGAGCGGACGCTCAGCTTGCTGCGCGGTCGCTCAGCTTGCTGCGCGGTCGCTCAGCTTGCTGCGCGGTCGCTCAGCAAAGCTGAGCGGGCGCTCAGGGGGTCACTGGAATTTTTTTTTTTCAGCCCCTGTTTTCTGATTTTTTTGTGTTTTTGGATAGGTTATTAACTTCTAAGGGTTCCAGTAACAACAATTCATGGGTTGCCTCCCACGCAGCGCTTCTTTTTCATCATTAGCTTGACGTTTCGTACCCTTCTCAAGTAGTCAACAAAATGGCACTAACCACTTCTCGGTTTGCCATGTCCCCATAGTAGTGCTTCAACCGCTGACCGTTAACCTTGAATGCTTGGTCCGGATCATTCTCAAAAATTTCCACCGCTCCATGTGGAAACACAGTTTTGACAATAAAAGGTCCAGACCACCTTGATTTCAACTTCCCAGGAAAAAGTCAGAGCCGAGAGTTAAATAAGAGAACTTGTTGCCCTGCCACAAATAACTTTGGATGTAGCTTCCTATCGTGCCACCTCTTCACCTTTTCCTTATACATTTTATTATTTTCGTACGCTTGAAGTCGAAATTCATCAAGTTCATTAAGCTGAAGCATTCTTTTCTTACCAGCTGCATCTAAATCCAGGTTCAACTTCTTCAATGCCTAGTAGGCCTTATGCTCAAGCTCCGCAGGTAGATGACATCCCTTACCGTACACCAACTGAAACGGTGACATCCCAAGTGGAGTTTTGTATGCTGTTCTGTAAGCCCAAACAGCTTCATCGAGCTTTAAAGACCAATCCTTCCTTGATGGACAAACAACCTTCTCTAGAATGCGCTTTATCTCTCTGTTAGACACTTCCGCTTGACCATCTGTTTGCGGATGATAGGCAGTATCTACTCGATGATTCACATTATAACGCTGCATCATAGAAGTGAACTTATGGTTGCAAAAATACGATCCTTCATCACTTATGATTACCCGGGGTGTTCCAAACCTTTTGAAAATTTGCTTATGAAGAAAATTTAGCACTGCCTTTGCATCATTTGTCGGTAAAGCTTTAACTTCGACCCATTTTGAGACATAATCGACTGCCAGCAAGATGTACTGATTATTGCAAGACGAGATAAAAGGTCCCATGAAATCGATTCCCCACACATCAAAGACCTCGACTTCAAGCATCACATTTAATGGCATCTCATCCTTCCTTGACAAATTTCCCACTCTTTGACAACGATCACACCTTAAAATAAACTGATGAGCATCCTTGAACAAAGTAGGCCAGAAAAAACCTGCTTGCAGAATACGAGCTGCCGTCTTCTCACCACCATAGTGTCCACCATAAACCGTGGAATGGCAGTCTCGTAATATCCCCTCCATCTCACAGAACGGGATACATCTCCTGATGATCTGGTCAGCTCCCTGTCTAAACAAATATGGTTCATCCTACATATACCACTTCACCTCATGCAGAAACTTCTTCTTTTGAGCGGATGTCAAATTAGGAGGCATTATATTGCTGACGAGATAGTTTACAATATCTGCAAACCATGGTTCTTCCTCCTGAATTGCAAACAACTGCTCATCCGGAAAAGATTCATTGATTAACGTCCTATCTTGTGAAGTAGAATCGGGATTCTCCAACCTAGAGAGATGGTCAGCTACTTGATTCTCAGTACCTTTTCTATCTTTGATCTCTAACTCAAATTCCTAAAGTAAAAGCACCCAACGAATGAGTCTCGGCTTCGAATCCTTCTTGGAAACCAGATAGCGAATAGCTGCATGATCAGTGAATACTGTTACTTTCGTACCAAGCAGATAAGATCGAAATTTCTCAAAACCAAAGACTATAGCTAAAAGCTCCTTCTCAGTAGTGGTATAGTTCAATTGAGCACCATTTAAAGTCTTACTCGCATAGTAGACCACATGGAAGAGATTTTTCTTGTGCTGTCCCAGAACTGCACCTACCGCATAATCACTCGCATCACACATCATCTCAAACGGTTCTGTCTAATCTGGTGCTGTAATAACTGGTGTAGTGATCAAACTCTTCTTGAGAGTCTCGAATGCTGCCACACATTCATCATCAAATTTGAAAGGCACATCTTTCTCAAGCAAATTGCACAGCGGATTAGATATCTTTAAAAAGTCCTTGATGAATCTCCGATAAAAACCCGCATGACCAAGAAAACTACGGATTCCTTTCACAGAATTAGGTGGGGGAAGATTTTCAATGACTCCCACCTTGGCCTTGTCCACCTCCAGACCCTTGCTAGTGACCTTATGCCCAAGGATAATGCCTTCACGCACCATAAAATGACATTTCTCCCAATTGAGCACCAAATTAGTTTCCACGCATCTTTGGAGTACGGCTCGCAGATTATTAAAACATTCATCATATGAGTGTCCAAAGACGGAGAAGTCATCCATGAACACTTCGACGTTATTTCCAATCATGTCAGAGAATATAGCCATCATACATCTCTGAAAGGTGGCTGGGGCGCCACATAACCCAAACGAAACTCTGCGAAAAGCAAACGTGCCAAATGGACAAGTGAAGGTAGTCTTTTCCTGATCCTCTGGTGCAATACAAATCTGATTATACCCGGAATAACCATCCAGAAGACAAAAATACTCATTACCTGCCAATCTGTCAAGCATCTGATCAATAAATGGAAGAGGGAAGTGATCCTTCCTTGTGGCTTTGTTCAATTTTCTATAATCCATGCATATTCTCCATCCTGTAACTGTTCGAGTAGGGATGAGCTCATTCTTTTCATTTGCGACCACAGTGATACCCCCCTTCTTAGGTACACATTGTACGGGGCTCACCCATGAGCTATCAGAAATAGGATAAATGATGCCTGCATCTAGCCATTTCAGAATTTCTTTCTTCACCACCTCCTTCATGATGGGATTTAGTCTTCGCTGCTGTTCCACAGATGGCTTACTACCTTCCTCTAGCAGAATTTTATGCATAAAATATGAAGGACTTATCCCCTTGATGTCTGCTATGGTCCATCCTATAGCCGATTTGAATTCTCTTAAAATCCTTAAGAGCTTGTCTTCCTCACTACCTGAAAGGTCAGATGAAATAATAACAGGTAACGTAGATGAATCACCTAAAAAAGCATACCTCAAGTGCTCAGGTAATGGCTTGAGCTCCAAGGTAGGTGCTTCCTCTATTGATGGTTTGAGCTTCCCTTCAGCGTTCTTAAGGTCAGAAGTACCAAGAGATTCAAATGGTATGTCCAGCTTTCGCTTCCAGGGAGAAGCGTTCAGATATTGTAATTGCTCGTTGCTATCTTCATCATCGCTATCAAAATCCCCCACTAAGGCCTTTTCCAATGCATCAGACATTAGCATGTGATCGAGTTCCGAAGTAACCGCAGAATCAATCACATCCAATTTTAAGCACTCCTCATCTTCTGTAGGGAATTTCATTGCCTTGAATACGTTGAAGGTCACATCCTGATCTTGGACCCGCATAGTAAGTTCACCTTTTTGCACATCTATCAAGGTACGGCCTGTAGCCAAGAAAGGCCTTCCCAAGATTATGGGAATCTTCTTATCTTCCTCAAAATCCAGAATAACAAAATCTGCTGGAAAGAAGAGCTTATCCACCTTGACGAGCACATCCTCAACTATGCCCCTTGGGTAAGTAATGGAACGGTCAGCCAATTGTAGCGACATGTATGTGGGTTTTGGATCAGGCAGATCCAGCTTTTTAAAGATCGACAACGGCATCAGATTAATGCTTGCTCCCAAATCACAAAGGCACTTGTCAAATGTCAGATTGCCAATTGTGCAAGGAATGGTGAAGCTTCCTGGATCTTTCAGTTTTGGTGGTAACTTTTGCTGCAGAACAGCGCTGCATTCTTCCGTGAGAGCAACAGTTTCAAGGTCATCCAGTTTCACCTTCCTTGAAAGAATAGTCTTCATAAACTTCGCATAACTAGGCATTTGTTCAAGAGCCTCAGTGAAAGGTATATTGATGTGAAGTTTCTTGAACACCTCCAGAAACTTTCCGAACTGTCTATCCAGCTTTTGTTGCTACAATCTCTTAGGAAAAGGTGGTGGAGGATAAAGTTGTTTCTCCCCTGTATTAGCCTCAGGCAGAGTGTGTTCAACAGTAGTCTTCCTTGGTTCCGCCGCTTTCTCCTTTTGCTTAGAATCTTCATCTCTAATTTCAGCTTCTACTTCTTTTGCCTTTTCAGAATCAGCTATTTTTCCAGACCTTAAGGTAATAGCCTTGACTTGCTCTTTAGCTTCCTTCCTTCCTGGTACTTCCGTGTCACTGGGAAGAGTGCCAGGTTGACGATTGAGCACTGCATTGGCTAATTGACCGATTTGATTTTACAAGGTCTTGATAGAAACCGCTTGACTCTTGCACAACAGCTTAAGTTCCTCAAAATCAGCACTAGTAGGTGCAGCTGTACTTCCCTGTTGAGGATATGATTGCCTTGTAGCATACTGCTGTGGTTGCTGGAATCCAGGTGGGTTAAACTGTTTACTCACTCCTTGCTGATATGGTGGCTGAATAGCATTCTGATTATTCCCCCAGCTGAAATTTGGATGATTTCTGTTGTTAGGATGATAGGTCGCTGGCACAGGCTACTATTGTCGCTGATAATTATTCATATACTGAACAGATTCGTTGACAAGAGAACACTGATCCGTAGCATGAGAACCTGCACAAAGCTCACAAACCATAGCTATTTGATTAACTCCATACGTAGCCAGAGAATCAACCTTCATTGATAGCGCTTGGAGCTGGGCTGCAATAGCGGTGGCTGCATCAACTTCCAGAATTCCTGCTACCTTGCCTGACGTCATCCTCTGAGTTGGGTTTTGATGCTCATTTACAGCCATCGTCTCTATAAGATTATACGCCTCAGTGTAGCTTTTAGCCCATAAGGCGCCTCCAGCTGCTGCATCGAGCATGGGCCGAGATTGAGCCCCCAAACCATTATAGAAACCAGTGATCACCATCCAATCGGGCATTCCATGATGTGGACATTTTCTCAACATTTCCTTGTAGCGTTCCCAAGCCTCGCACATAGATTCTGTAGGTTGCTGCGCAAACTGAGTAAGAGCACTCCTCATAGCAGCAGTCTTTGCCATCGGATAAAACTTCACCAGAAACTTTTGCGCAAGATCTTGCCACGTAGTGATGGACCCAGCTGGTTCAGAATGTAACCAGTCTTTAGCCTTGTCCCTCAGTTAGAATGGGAAAAGCCTCAACTTGATAGCCTCATCAGTCACGCCATTATACTTAAAAGTGCTGCAGATCTCGACAAAATTCCTTATGTGCATGTTGGGGTCTTCAGTTGCCGCTCCTCCAAAAGAAACAGAATTCTGCACCATCTGAATAGTGCCCGGCTTGATTTCAAAGGTGTTAGCTTGAATAGCCGGATGAAGGATGCTTGACTGAATGTCATCAATTTTAGGCCGAGAAAAATCCATAAGAGCTGGATCAGCTTGAACAATACGATCTCCCATATTTACTGGTTCTTTCTGCTCAGTTCCTAAATCCGAATCCTCAAAATCTAACTTCTCCGGAATATAAAGAACTTCGTCTGTCTCCTCAGCTGTATCTAAAGTCCTCTTGCGAGCACGAGAACGAGTTTGCATAAACGCTTGCTAAAGTACCTGAAACACAACCGGAAAAAAATAAGTAACTACTACGTCCTAATCACTGAGTCCTAATGACCAATGATGGTAAGTACATAAACTAAACAAATACGCCGAGTCCCCGGCAGCGGCGCCAAAAACTTGTTAGGGCGAAAACACGCGCTAATATTCACGCAAGTATACGCGTTCGCAAGTAATATAGAATACTTTCTGCTGCAAGGCCTCGGTTAACTGACAGAGCTGCGGAGGAGGAGTACACTAGGCTGTTGGGGAAGCCGATTCTGAAGGAGAGGGGGTTTTTACCATCGGGGAGGGATGGTGAGTTGCTGCCCATGATTGCAGAGAAGGGGTGGATAGCTTTTTGTGAGTCACCCGAAGCAGTGCCGATGAGCATTGTTCGTGAGTTCTACGCGAAGGCCGAAAAGAATGGGTTTTCTGTGGTCCGTGGGCTGACGGTTGATTATCATCCTGCGGCGATTCGCCGTGTGATTGGACAGCGAGAGAGGAAGCCCGAGGAGGAGAACTGGAATGAAAAGACTGCTGAGGATTTTGACTTGGATTTGATTTGTGCGACTCTCTGTCGACCGGGCACAGTTTGGACCTGCAGGACCGGTACTAATGAGTATCGTCACTTTCCGGCGATCGCCATGAACAGGTATGCCCGTGCATGGAATGCATTTATTTGTGCTAATATTTTGCCTTCTTCGTATGCACACGAGGTCACAGTTGAGAGAGCACAGTTGTTGTGGGGAATTCTGAATGAGGAATACTATGTGGACCTGGGTGAGTTTATCTACCAAGGAATTCTGAAGTTTTTGAGGGGAGCGAAGCATATGAACATCCCTTATGCATCTACGATTACGAAGCTATGCCGAGCAGTGGGAGTGAACTGGCCGGCTCATGAGCAGTTGCAGTTGCCAGCAGCTCCGATTGATTCTGGCACTCTGAATGGGATGCAGGAGTGGATCGGTGGTGAGCCTGAGGAGCATGGGCTGGGTTATACCGTCTTCCAGGAGGGCGTCCAGCACGAGGTGCTACTATGGCTAGGCCAGGGCGTGATGAGGCTGGTTCTTCGAGAGCTCAGGAGGGTGCTGGGATGGTTGATGCCCAGTATAGGAGGCTTTCACGGCGGATGGATGCCATGTATGAGATGCAGAGCAGGTTTGCTCAGGAGCTCACCCTTGCGTTAGGGACTGCTTTTCGAGGCCTTGGAGCTGATATCCAGTGGCCAGTTTTTGGTGAGGACGCTGCATACCCGCCGCCTGATACTCCACCTACTGAGGGTGATGATGATGATGACTCCGAGTAGGTATACCCTGTGTTCCTTTCTACTACTTCCACTGAGGACAGTGAAGATTTTTAGTTTGGGGGTGGTAGTTAAGGAATATTGTGTGTGTGTCATTTAGTTGCATATTCATGATAGTCTAGTTCATATAGTTGCATAATTTATGCCATATAGTTTTTTTTATGAATGTCATGTAGCTCATGCATTTACCATGATCCCTTTTGCAATGATTTATCGACTGAATTGTGATATTGATGCGAGTGTAGTGATAGCATTAAAGTGATATTAAGTTGTGTAGGTTGATGTGCATGCTAGAAACAATTGTAAGTCCACTAAGTCTTAGAGAATGCGTAAGGGCTAGATTGTTGTTATGATTTGGTTGTTTTCAAGGTCAATCTGCTTATTATGCTTAGAATTCGATTATAGGTTCTTAGTGATAAAGGCATGAAAAAGAAAAAAAATTTGGAGAAAAAATATGGAAGTTGTTGCTAGTTGTGGCTAGGCGTCAAATGGCTAGTAGCCGGCTTGCATATGGTGCGAGTAGTCTAGGGTTGAGCAAGATGGAGCGAAACGCACTTGCTCAGAAGTTATAAAAAAAAAATTGTGCATAATTGATCAAGAATGGGCTCTTTCGTATTCGAGTTATAAGTTCTTAGGGGACTTTGTGCCTAGTGACCTAAGGCTTTTAGAGTGTGGGATCCGCTAACCTAACGCTCGTTACATGGATACCATTGTATAAGTCTTTTGTGGACCTCACTCATTGCACGGTCAAATAAGCATTTGAGTTGTAAATAAAAAGCACGATTCCGTAGTAAGCTCCAGAGTTCTTGTAGTGTTGTATATCACTTTGTGCCTAGAATTTTTTATTCTTTGTATAATCGTAGGATTGCCTTGAGGATAGTCTAGTCATAGTAATTGGTCTAGTTCCAAAGCATATCTGTTAGGCATTTGCACACGCCACGTTTCTGGCTGTATGTCCGTTTGCATGAGTTTATTGATCTTTAGTTGTCTAACTGCATTCGTTGAGATGTGACAATTTGGTTGGTTAATTTTAGTAAGGGGGATCGCTGCATTTTCATATAGATTGCATTCATGCATGTTTTTATTTGAGTCTATGACGCTTGAGGACAAGCATCGATTTAAGTTTGGGGGTGTGATAAGTGGCATTTTATACCACTTAGAACGTCTTAAAATGGCTTAAATTGGTGTCTTGAAATCAAGTATTTTGTGTATTTGATGCCTTTTTCTAGTGTTTATGCATTTCAGGGTTTTAGTTGCATTTTGGGGGAGAAATCATCGAGAATAAGCCTTGGCATGTGTTCACCATTGCGAGAGGAAAGAAACGGGCAGATTACAGCGAAGAAACGGAGCGAAATCAGAATTTTTCCAGTAGAGGTCTGAGCGCCCGCTCAGCATTGCTGAGCGGCCGCGCAGCAAGCTGAGCGGCCGCGCAGCAAGCTGAGCGCCCGCTCAGCTATGCTGAGCGGCCGCACAGGGTCGGGAAAAAAGACAAATTATTTTAGGACTTCTATTTCTGTTTGGTTTCCACTTCTATGTAATCTGAGTTTTATGGGACTATTATATAAGTAGATTTGAGATGTTTTCACAAGTGTGGATTGAAGAAGATTGTGTTTTTACGCAAGGAGCGAAGGAGATAAGGAAGAAGACCGATTTAGCACACCGCAACGAAGAGGAAGCATATATTCTTGTGATTCTTGTTTCGTTGTAACGTTGGATGCTAGTTTTCTTTCTTTGAACTTATTTACTCTTGTGACGTACTCTGTTTTAATATAATTAGTTTAGTTATTATTTTCTTGTGTTTATTTATCATGATTTCATATGAACCCATGATGACGATAAGTGCTATTATGGGCTAATCGTGATCATGGGGTTGCAACGGATTTATTATGGAATTATTTAGTTAATTGTTTAATAATTTAGTGTGTGATGATTGCATGATATCTAGTATTGGTTGTGCGTATTCGTCTTATGTGCGTTGCGAACATATAAGATAGGGTGTTAATCTCTTGTGAAGCGACGGTGGATCTTGAGATTTAGAACTTGCCATGCTAGCATAGGTTCATGTACGTTGTGCATGATTAGTGGGTAACTCTAACAGTTTTATTTGCCCTATGTAATCAAAAGGAATAACTTGTGCTTAAATCGTTGTGTTGTCAATTTCTGTAGATATATGGGAACTCAACATAATTGATGACTATTTAACTTCTATCTTAATTGTGGATGCTTGGTAGAATGGTATTAGTACAATGAAAGTTGGCTTTTATCAGTTTCGTGTTATTCGATTAATATCATCACTGTCACATGCTAAAGGTAATAACAATGGCTATAGAAGGGAGTAATAATGAAGTTGTGATCTCATGAGTGTTTTATTATTGATAAATTGAAGTGTTAGTTAAGTGATTAATTAAGTAGTTAATTATAGTTAATATTTAATCAACAATTTTAAGTGTTAGTATCTTAACATTGAGAAGTAATCATACATTGGTGAGTGAGTTTAATTAGACAATAATTTAGTCTGAGTCTCTGAGGGAACGAACTAGAAAGTATTTTATATTACTTGCGAACGCGTATACTTGCGTGAATATTAGCGCGTGTTTTCGCCCTAACAAGTTTTCGAGTTATTATTTGACCTAATGCTAGTGTTATCTAAGTGGTATAAGTGGCATTTTATACCACTTAGAACGTCTTAAAATGACTTAAATTGGTGTCTTGAAATCAAGTATTTTGTGTATTTGATGCGTTTTTCTAGTGTTTATGCATTTCAGGGTTTTAATTGCATTTCGGGGGAGGAATCATCAAGAATAAGCCTTGGCATGTGTTCACCATTGCGAGAGGAAAGAAACGGGCAGATTACGGCGAAGAAACGGAGCGAAATCAGAATTTTTCCAGTAGAGGTCTGAGCGCCCGCTCAGCATTGCTGAGCGGCCGCGCAGCAAGCTGAGCGCCCGCTCAGCTATGCTGAGCGGGCGCGCAGGGTCGGGAAAAAAGACAAATTATTTTAGGACTTCTATTTCTGTTTGGTTTCCACTTCTATGTAATCTGAGTTTTATGGGACTATTATATAAGTAGATTTGAGATGTTTTCACAAGTGTGGATTGAAGAAGATTGTGTTTTTACGCAAGGAGCGAAGGAGATAAGGAAGAAGACCGATTTAGCACACCGCAACGAAGAGGAAGCATATATTCTTGTGATTCTTGTTTCGTTGTAACGTTGGATGCTAGTTTTCTTGCTTTGAACTTATTTACTCTTGTGACATACTCTGTTTTAATATAATTAGTTTAGTTATTATTTTCTTGTGTTTGTTTATCATGATTTCATATGAACCCATGATGACGATAAGTGCTATTATGGGCTAATCGTGATCATGGGGTTGCAACGGATTTATTATGGAATTCTTTAGTTAATTGTTTAATACTTTAGTGTGTGATGATTGCATGATATCTAGTATTGGTTGTGCGTATTCGTCTTATGTGCGTCGTGAACATATAAGATAGGGTGTTAATCTCTTGTGAAGCGATGGTGGATCTTGAGATTTAGAACTTGCCATGCTAGCATAGGTTCATGTACGTTGTGCATGATTAGTGGGTAACTCTAACAGTTTTATTTGCCCTATGTAATCAAAAGGAATAACTTGTGCTTAAATCGTTGTGTTGTCAATTTCTGTAGATATATGGGAACTCAACATAATTGATGACTATTTAAATTCTATCTTAATTGTGGATGCTTGGTAGAATGGTATTAGTACAATGAAAGTTGGCTTTTATCAGTTTCGTGTTATTCGATTAATATCATCACTGTCACATGCTAAAGGTAATAACAATGGCTATAGAAGGGAGTAATAATGAAGTTGTGATCTCATGAGTGTTTTATTATTGATAAATTGAAGTGTTAGTTAAGTGATTAATTAAGTAGTTAATTATAGTTAATATTTAATCAACAATTTTAAGTGTTAGTATCTTAACATTGAGAAGTAATCATACATTGGTGAATGAGTTTAATTAGACAATAATTTAGTCTGAGTCTCTGAGGGAACGAACTAGAAAGTATTCTATATTACTTGCGAACGTGTATACTTGCGTGAATATTAGCGCGTGTTTTCGCCCTAACAAGTTTTTGGCGCCGCTGTCGGGGACTCGGCGTATTTGTTTAGTTTATGTACTTACCATCATTGGTCATTAGGACTCAGTGATTAGGACGTAGTAGTTACTTATTTTTTTCCGGTTGTGTTTCAGGTACTTTAGCAAGCGTTTATGCAAACTCGTTCTCGTGCTCGCAAGAGGACTTTAGATACAGCTGAGGAGACAGACGAAGTTCTTGATATTCCGGAGAAGTTAGATTTTGAGGATTCGGATTCAGGAACTGAGCAGAAAGAACCAGTAAATATGGGAGATCGTATTGTTCAAGCTGATCCAGCTCTTATGGATTTTTCTCGGCCTAAAATTGATGACATTCAGTCAAGCATCCTTCATCCGGCTATTCAAGCTAACACCTTTGAAATCAAGCCGGGCACTATTCAGATGGTGCAGAATTCTGTTTCTTTTGGAGGAGCGGCAACTGAAGACCCCAACATGCACATAAGGAATTTTGTCGAGATCTGCAGCACTTTTAAGTATAATGGCGTGACTGATGAGGCTATCAAGTTGAGGCTTTTCCCATTCTCACTGAGGGACAAGGCTAAAGACTGGTTACATTCTGAACCAGCTGGGTCCATCACTACGTGGCAAGATCTTGCGCAAAAGTTTCTGGTGAAGTTTTATCCGATGGCAAAGACTGCTGCTATGAGGAGTGCTCTTACTCAGTTTGCGCAGCAACCTACAGAATCTATGTGCGAGGCTTGGGAACGCTACAAGGAAATGTTGAGAAAATGTCCACATCATGGAATGCCCGATTGGATGGTGATCACTGGTTTCTATAATGGTTTGGGGGCTCAATCTCGGCCCATGCTCGATGCAACAGCTGGAGGCGCCTTATGGGCTAAAAGCTATACTGAGGCGTATAATCTTATAGAGACGATAGCTGCAAATGAGCATCAAAACCCAACTCAGAGGATGACGTCAGGCAAGGTAGCAGGAATTCTGGAAGTTGATGCAGCCACCGCTATTGCAGCCCAGCTCCAAGCGCTATCAATGAAGGTTGATTCTCTGGCTACGTATGGAGTTAATCAAATAGCTATGGTTTGTGAGCTTTGTGCAGGTTCTCATGCTACGGATCAGTGTTCTCTTGTCAACGAATCTGTTCAGTATATGAATAATTATCAGCGACAATAGTAGCCTGTGCCAGCGACCTATCATCCTAACAACAGAAATCATCCAAATTTCAGCTGGGGGAATAATCAGAATGCTATTCAGCCACCATATCAGCAAGGAGTGAGTAAACAGTTTAACCCACCTGGATTCCAGCAACCACAGCAGTATGCTACAAGGCAATCATATCCTCAACAGGGAAGTACAGCTGCACCTACTAGTGCTGATTTTGAGGAACTTAAGCTGTTGTGCAAGAGTCAGGCGGTTTCTATCAAGACCTTGGAAAATCAAATCGGTCAATTAGCCAATGCAGTGCTCAATCGTCAACTTGGCACTCTTCCCAGTGACACGGAAGTACCAGGCAGGAAGGAAGCTAAAGAGCAAGTCAAGGCTATTACCTTAAGGTCTGGAAAAGTAGCTGATTCTGAAAAGGCAAAAGAAGTAGAAGCTGAAATTAGAGATGAAGATTCTAAGCAAAAGGAGAAAGCGGCGGAACCAAGGAAGACTACTGTTGAACAGACTCTGCCTGAGGCTAATACAGGGGAGAAACAGCTCTATCCTCCACCACCTTTTCCTAAGAGATTGCAGCAACAAAAGCTGGATAGACAGTTCGGAAAGTTTCTGGAGGTGTTCAAGAAACTTCACATCAATATACCTTTCGCTGAGGCTCTTGAACAAATGCCTAGTTATGCGAAGTTTATGAAGACTATTCTTTCAAGGAAGGTGAAACTAGATGACCTTGAAACCGTTACTCTCACGGAAGAATGCAGCGCTGTTCTGCAGCAAAAGTTACCACCAAAACTGAAAGATCCAGGAAGCTTCACCATTCCTTGCACAATTGGCAATCTGACGTTTGACAAGTGCCTTTGTGATTTGGGAGCAAGCATTAATCTGATGCCGTTTTCGATCTTTAAAAAGCTGGATCTGCCTGATCCAAAACCCACATACATGTCGCTACAATTGGCTGACCGTTCCATTACTTACCAAAGGGGCATAGTTGAGGATGTGCTCGTCAAGGTGGATAAGCTCTTCTTTCCAGCAGATTTTGTTATTCTGGATTTTGAGGAAGATAAGAAGATTCCCATAATCTTGGGAAGGCCTTTCTTGGCTACAGGCCGTACCTTGATAGATGTGGAAAAAGGTGAACGTACTATGCGGGTCCAAAATCAGGATGTGACCTTCAACGTATTCAAGGCAATGAAATTCCCTACAGAAGATGAGGAGTGCTTAAAATTGGATGTGATTGATTCTGCGGTTACTTCGGAACTCGATCACAGGCTAATGTCTAATGCATTGGAAAAGGCCTTAGTGGGGGATTTTGATAGCGATGATGAAGATAGCAACGAGCAATTACAATATCTGAACGCTTCTCCCTAGAAGCGAAAGCTGGACATACCATTTGAATCTCTTGGTACTTCTGACCTTAAGAACGCTGAAGGGAAGCTCAAACCATCAATAGAGGAAGCACCTACCTTGGAGCTCAAGCCATTACCTGAGCACTTGAGGTATGCTTTTTTAGGTGATTCATCTACGTTACCTGTTATTATTTCATCTGACCTTTCAGGTAGTGAGGAAGACAAGCTCTTAAGGATTTTGAGAGAATTCAAATCGGCTATAGGATGGACCATAGCAGACATCAAGGGGATAAGTCCTTCATATTGTATGCATAAAATTCTGCTAGAGGAAGGTAGTAAGCCATCTGTGGAACAGCAGCGAAGACTGAATCCCATCATAAAGGAGGTGGTGAAGAAAGAAATTCTGAAATGGCTAGATGCAGGCATCATTTATCCTATTTCTGACAGCTCGTGGGTGAGCCCCGTACAATGTGTACCTAAGAAGGGAGGTATCACTGTGGTCGCAAATGAAAAGAATGAGCTCATCCCTACTCGAACAGTTACAGGATGGAGAGTATGCATGGATTATAGAAAATTGAACAAAGCCACAAGGAAGGATCACTTCCCTCTTCCATTTATTGATCAGATGCTTGACAGATTGGCGGGTCATGAGTATTTTTGTCTTCTGGATGGTTATTCCGGGTATAATCAGATTTGTATTGCACCAGAGGATCAGGAAAAGACTACCTTCACTTGTCCATTTGGCACGTTTGCTTTTCGCAGAGTTTCGTTTGGGTTATGTGGCGCCCCGGCCACCTTTCAGAGATGTATGATGGCTATATTCTCTGACATGATTGGAAATAACGTCGAAGTGTTCATGGATGACTTCTCCGTCTTTGGACACTCATATGATGAATGTTTGAATAATCTGCGAGCCGTACTCCAAAGATGCGTGGAAACTAATTTGGTGCTCAATTGGGAGAAATGTCATTTTATGGTGCGTGAAGGCATTATCCTTGGGCATAAGGTCTCTAGCAAGGATCTGGAGGTGGACAAGGCCAAGGTGGGAGTCATTGAAAATCTTCCCCCACCTAATTCTGTGAAAGGAATCCGTAGTTTTCTTGGTCATGCGGGTTTTTATCGGTGATTCATCAAGGATTTTTCAAAGATATCTAAGTCGCTGTGCAATTTGCTTGAGAAAGATGTGCCTTTCAAATTTGATGATGAATGTGTGGCAGCATTCGAGACTCTCAAGAAGAGTTTGATCACTGCACCAGTTATTACAGCACCAGATTGGACAGAACCGTTTGAGATGATGTATGATGCGAGTGATTATGCGGTAGGTCCAGTTCTGGGACAGCGCAAGAAAAATCTCTTCCATGTGGTCTACTATGCGAGTAAGACTTTAAATGGTGCTCAATTGAACTAACCACTACTGAGAAGGAGCTTTTGGCTATAGTCTTTGGTTTTAAGAAATTTCGATCTTATCTGCTTGGTACGAAAGTAACAGTATTCACTGATCATGCAGATATTCGCTATCTGGTTTCCAAGAAGGATTCGAAGCCGAGACTCATTCGTTGGGTGCTTTTACTTCAGGAATTTGAGTTAGAGATCAAAGATAGAAAAGGTACTGAGAATCAAGTAGCTGACCATCTCTCTAGGTTGGAGAATCCCGATTCTACTTCACAAGATAGGACGTTAATCAATGAATCTTTTCCGGATGAGCAGTTGTTTGCAATTCAGGAGGAAGAACCATGGTTTGCAGATATTGTAAACTATCTCGTCAGCAATATAATGCCTCCTAATTTGACATCCGCTCAAAAGAAGAAGTTTCTGCATGAGGTGAAGTGGTATATGTGGGATGAACCATATTTGTTTAGACAGGGAGCTGACCAGATCATCAGGAGATGTATCCCGTTCTATGAGACGGAGGGGATATTACGAGACTGCCATTCCACGGTTTATGGTGGACACTATGGTGGTGAGAAGACGGCAGCTCGTATTCTGCAAATAGGTTTTTTCTGGCCTACTTTGTTCAAGGATGCTCATCAGTTTGTTTTAAGGTGTGATCGTTGTCAAAGAGTGGGAAATTTGTCAAGGAAGGATGAGATGTCATTAAATGTGATGCTTGAAGTCGAGGTCTTTGATGTGTGGGGAATCGATTTCATGGGGCCTTTTATCTCATCTTGCAATAATCAGTACATCTTGCTGGCAGTCGATTATGTCTCAAAATGGGTCGAAGTTAAAGCTTTACCGACAAATGATGCAAAGGCAGTGCTAAATTTTCTTCATAAGCAAATTTTCACAAGGTTTGGAACACCTCGGGTAATCATAAGTGATGAAGGATCGCATTTTTGCAACCGTAAGTTCACTTCTATGATGCAGCATTATAATGTGAATCATCGAGTAGCTACTGCCTATCATCCGCAAACAAATGGTCAAGCGGAAGTGTCTAACAGAGAGATAAAGCGCATTCTAGAGAAGGTTGTCTGTCCATCAAGGAAGGATTGGTCTTTAAAGCTCGATGAAGCTGTTTGGGCTTACAGAACAGCATACAAAACTCCACTTGGGATGTCACCGTTTCAGTTGGTGTACGGTAAAGGATGTCATCTACCTGCGGAGCTTGAGCATAAGGCCTATTGGGCATTGAAGAAGTTGAACCTGGATTTAGATGCAGCTGGTAAGAAAAGAATGCTTCAGATTAATGAACTTGATGAATTTCGACTTCAAGCGTATGAAAATAATAAAATGTATAAGGAAAAGGTGAAGAGGTGGCACGATAGGAAGCTACATCCAAAGTTATTTGTGCCAGGGCAACAAGTTCTCTTATTTAACTCTCGGCTCCGACTTTTTCCTGGGAAGTTGAAATCAAGGTGGTCTGGACCTTTTATTGTCAAAACTGTGTTTCCACATGGAGCGGTGGAAATTTTTGAGAATGATCCGGACCAAGCATTCAAGGTTAACGGTCAGCGGTTGAAGCACTACTATGGGGACATGGTAAACCGAGAAGTGGTTAGTGCCATTTTGTTGACTACTTGAGAAGGGTACGAAACGTCAAGCTAATGACGAAAAAGAAGCACTGCGTGGGAGGCAACCCATGAATTGTTGTTACAGGAACCCTTAGAAGTTAATAACCTATCCAAAAACACAAAAAAATCAGAAAACAGGGGCTGAAAAAAAAAATTCAAGTGACCCCCTGAGCGCCCGCTCAGCTTTGCTGAGCGACCGCGCAGCAAGCTGATCGCCCGCTCAGCTTTGCTGAGCGACCGCGCAGCAAGCTGAGCGCCCGCTCAGTTTTGCTGAGCGACCGCTCAGGGGTCGAGTACCAGAATTTTTTTTCAGTTCAGAGAAAAAAAAAACACAAAAACAGTTTTAGCCCATAAACCCACGATTTGTTCCCACTACCCCATCATTTTACTCCTTAATTCCCAAACCCTAATCTAATCCACACCCTATATATACATACACCTATCCTACATATCTCCCCCAAAAACTTCCTACACTTAAACCCTCTCACAAACATCAAAAATCAGTTCTTACATACTTTTATTCACGAATCAATGGCACCCAAGAGAGCACGCACTTTTGACATCAGCAGCACAGTTCCTACTGCTGATTCATCGAGGGGTACTGCTGCAAGGCCTCGGTTAACTGACAGAGCTGTGGAGGAGGAGTACACTAGGCTGTTGGGGAAGCCGATTCTGAAGGAGAGGGGGTTTTTACCATCGGGGAGGGATGGTGAGTTGCTGCCCATGATTGCAGAGAAGGGGTGGATAGCTTTTTGTGAGTCACCCGAAGCAGTGCTGATGAGTGTTGTTCGCGAGTTCTACGCGAACGCGAAGGCCGAAAAGAATGGGTTTTCTGTGGTCCGTGGGCTGACGGTTGATTATCATCCTGCGGCGATTCGCCGTGTGATTGGACAGTGAGAGAGGAAGCCCGAGGAGGAGAACTGGAATGAAAAGACTGCTGAGGATTTTGACTTGGATTTGATTTGTGTGACTCTCTGTCGACCGGGCACAGTTTGGACCTGCAGGACCGGCACTAATGAGTATGGTCACTTTCCGGCGATCGCCATGAACAGGTATGCCCGTGCATGGAATGCATTTATTTGTGCTAATATTTTGCCTTCTTCGCATGCACACGAGGTCACAGTTGAGAGAGCACAGTTGTTGTGGGGAATTCTGAATGAGGAATACTATGTGGACCTTGGTGAGTTTATCTACGAAGGAATTCTGAAGTTTTTGAGGGGAGCGAAGCATATGAACATCCCTTATGCATCTACGGTTACGAAGCTATGCCGAGCAGTGGGAGTGAACTGGCCGGCTCATGAGCAGTTACAGTTGCCAGCAGCTCCGATTGATTCTGGCACTCTGAATGGGATGCAGGAGTGGACCGGTGGTGAGCCTGAGGAGCATGGGCTGGGTTATCATCTTCCAGGAGGGCGTCCAGCATGAGGTGCTACTATGGCTAGGCCCGGGCGTGATGAGGCTGGTTCTTCGAGAGCTCAGAAGGGTGCTGGGATGGTTGATGCCCAGTATAGGAGGCTTTCACGGTGGATGGATGCCATGTATGAGACGCAGAGCAGGTTTGCTCAGGAGCTCACCCTTGCGTTAGGGACTGCTTTTCGAGGCCTTGGAGCTGATATCCAGTGGCCAGTTTTTGGTGAGGACACTGCATACCCGCCGCCTGATACTCCACCCACTGAGGGTGATGATGATGATGACTCCGAGTAGGTATACCCTGTGTTCCTTTCTACTACTTTCACTGAGGACAGTGAAGATTTTTAGTTTGGGGGTGGTAGTTAAGGAATATTGTGTGTGTGTCATTTAGTTGCATATTCATGATAGTTTAGTTCATATAGTTGCATAATTTATGCCATATAGTTTTTTTTTATGAATGTCATGTAGCTCATGCATTTACCATGATCCCTTTTGCAATGATTTATCGACTGAATTGTGATATTGATGCGAGTGTAGTGATAGCATTAAAGTGATATTAAGTTGTGTAGGTTGATGTGCATGCTAGAAACAATTGTAAGTCCACTAAGTCTTAGAGAATGCGTAAGGGCTAGATTGTTGTTATGATTTGGTTGTTCTCAAGGTCAATCTGCTTATTATGCTTAGAATTCGATTATAGGTTCTTAGTGATAAAGGCATGAAAAAGAAAAAAAATTTGGAGAAAAAATATGGAAGTTATTGCTAGTTGTGGCTAGGCGTCAAATGGCTAGTAGCCGGCTTGCATATGGTGCGAGTAGTCTAGGGTTGAGCAAGATGGAGTGAAACGCACTTGCTCAGAAGTTATAAAAAAAAAATTGAGCATAATTGATCAAGAGTGGGCTCTTTGGTATTCGAGTTATTAAGTTCTTAGGGGACTTTGTGCCTAGTGACCTAAGGCTTTTAGAGTCTGGGATCCGCTAACCTAATGCTCGTTACATGGATACCATTGTATAAGTCTTTTGTGGACCTCACTCATTGCACGGTCAAATAAGCATTTGAGTTGTAAATAAAAAGCACGATTCCGTAGTAAGCTCCAGAGTTCTTGTAGTGTTGTATATCACTTTGTGCCTAGAATTTTTTATTCTTTGTATAATCGTAGGATTGCCTTGAGGATAGTCTAGTCGTAGTAATTGGTCTAGTTCCGAAGCATATCTGTTAAGCATTTGCACACACCACGTTTCTGGATGTATGTCCGTTTGCATGAGTTTATTGATCTTTAGTTGTCTAACTGCATTCGTTGAGATGTGACAATTTGGTTGCTTAATTGTAGTAAGGGGGATCGCTGCATTTTCATATAGATTGCATTCATGCATGTTTTTATTTGAGTCTGTGACGCTTGAGGACAAGCATCGATTTAAGTTTGGGGGTGTGATAAGTGGCATTTTATACCACTTAGAACGTCTTAAAATGGCTTAAATTGGTGTCTTGAAATCAAGTATTTTGTGTATTTGATGCCTTTTTCTAGTGTTTATGCATTTCAGGGTTTTAGTTGCATTTCGGGGGAGGAATCATCAAGAATAAGCCTTGGCATGTATTCACCATTGCGAGAGGAAAGAAACGGGCAGATTACGGCGAAGAAACGGAGCGAAATCAGAATTTTTCCAGTAGAGGTCTGAGCGCCCGCTCAGTATTGCTGAGCGGCCGCGCAGCAAGCTGAGCGCCCGCTCAGCTATGCTGAGCGGCCGCGCAGGGTCGGGAAAAAAGACAAATTATTTTAGGACTTCTATTTCTGTTTGGTTTCCACTTCTATGTAATCTGAGTTTTATGGGACTATTATATAAGTAGATTTGAGATGTTTTCACAAGTGTGGATTGAAGAAGATTGTGTTTTTACGCAAGGAGCGAAGGAGATAAGGAAGAAGACCGATTTAGCACACCGCAACGAAGAGGAAGCATATATTCTTGTGATTCTTGTTTCGTTGTAACGTTGGATGCTAGTTTTCTTGCTTTGAACTTATTTACTCTTGTGACGTACTCTGTTTTAATATAATTAGTTTAGTTATTATTTTCTTGTGTTTGTTTATCATGATTTCATATGAACCCATGATGACGATAAGTGCTATTATGGGCTAATCGTGATCATGGGGTTGCAATGGATTTATTATGGAATTCTTTAGTTAATTGTTTAATACTTTAGTGTGTGATGATTGCATGATATCTAGTATTGGTTGTGCGTATTCGTCTTATGTGCGTCGCGAACATATAAGATAGGGTGTTAATCTCTTGTGAAGCGACGGTCGATCTTGAGATTTAGAACTTGCCATGCTAGCATAGGTTCATGTACGTTGTGCATGATTAGTGGGTAACTCTAACAGTTTTATTTGTCCTATGTAATCAAAAGGAATAACTTGTGCTTAAATCGTTGTATTGTCAATTTCTGTAGATATATGGGAACTCAACATAATTGATGACTATTTAACTTCTATCTTAATTGTGGATGCTTGGTAGAATGGTATTAGTACAATGAAAGTTGGCTTTTATCAGTTTCGTGTTATTCGATTAATATCATCATTGTCACATGCTAAAGGTAATAACAATGGCTATCAAAGGGAGTAATAATGAAGTTGTGATCTCATGAGTGTTTTATTATTGATAAATTGAAGTGTTAGTTAAGTGATTAATTAAGTAGTTAATTATAGTTAATATTTAATCAACAATTTTAAGTGTTAGTATCTTAACATTGAGAAGTAATCATACATTGGTGAGTGAGTTTAATTAGACAATAATTTAGTCTGAGTCTCTGAGGGAACGAACTAGAAAGTATTCTATATTACTTGCGAACGCGTATACTTGCGTGAATATTAGCGCGTGTTTTCGCCCTAACAAGTTTTTGATAAGGAAAAAGACCGATTTAGCACACCGCAACGAAGAGGAAGCATATATTCTTGTGATTCTTGTTTCGTTGTAACGTTGGATGCTAGTTTTCTTGCTTTGAACTTATTTACTCTTGTGATAAAACTTAAAATGGACATATATTCTTGAACTAAGTTTTATAAGCCTTAGGTCACTAGGCACAAAGTCCCCTAAGAACTTAATAACTCGAATACCAAAGAGCCCACTCTTGATCAATTATGCAATTTTTTTTTTATTTTTATAACTTCTGAGCAAGTGCGTTTCGCTCCATCTTGCTCAACCCTAGGCTACTCGCACCATATGCAAGCCGACTACTAGCCATTTGACGCCTGGCCACAACTAGCAACAACTTCCATATTTTTTCTCCAAAATTTTTTTCTTTTTCATGCCTTTATCACTAAGAACCTATAATCGAATTCTAAGCATAATAAGCAGATTGACCTTGAAAACAACCAAATCATAACAACAATCTAGCCCTTACGCATTCTCTAAGACTTAGTGGACTTACAATTGTTTCTAGCATGCACATCAACCTACACAACTTAATATCACTTTAATGCTATCACTACACTCGCATAAACATCACAATTCAGTCGATAAATCATTGTAAAAGGGATCATGGTAAATGCATGAGCTACATGACATTCATAAAAAAAAACTATATGGCATAAATTATACAACTATATGAACTAAACTATCATGAATATGCAACTAAATGACACACACACAATATTCCTTAACTACCACCCCTAAACTAAAAATCTTCACTGTCCTCAGTGAAAGTAGTAGAAAGGAACACAGGGTATACCTACTCGGAGTCATCATCATCATCACCCTCAGTGGGTGGAGTATCAGGCGGCGGGTATGCAGCGTCCTCACCAAAAACTGGCCACTGGATATCAACTTCAAGGCCTCGAACCTAACGCAAGGGTGAGCTCCTGAGCAAACCTGCTCTGCGTCTCATACATGGCATCCATCCGCCGTGAAAGCCTCCTATACTGGGCATCAACCATCCCAGCACCCTCCTGAGCTCTCGAAGAACCAGCCTCATCACGCCCTGGCCTTGCCATAGTAGCACCTCGTGCTGGACACCCTCCTGGAAGACGATAACCCAGCCCATGCTCCTCAGGCTCACCACCAGTCCACTCCTGCATCCCATTCAGAGTGCCAGAATCAATCGGAGCTGCTGGCAACTGCAACTGCTCATGAGCCGGCCAGTTCACTCCCACTGCTCGGCATAGCTTCGTAACCGTAGATGCATAAGGGATGTTCATATGCTTCGCTCCCCTCAAAAATTTCAGAATTCCTTGGTAGATAAACTCACCAAGGTCCACATAGTATTCCTCATTCAGAATTCCCCACAACAACTGTGCTCTCTCAACTGTGACCTCGTGTGCATGCGAAGAAGGCAAAATATTAGCACAAATAAATGCATTCCATGCACGGGCATACATGTTCATGGCGATCGCCGGAAAGTGACGATACTCATTAGTGCCGGTCCTGCAGGTCCAAACTGTGCCCGGTCGATAGAGAGTCGCACAAATCAAATCCAAGTCAAAATCCTCAACAGTCTTTTCATTCCAGTTCTCCTCCTCGGGCTTCCTCTCTCGCTGTCCAATCACACGGCGAATCGCCGCAGGATGATAATCAACCGTCAGCCCACGGACCACAGAAAACCCATTCTTTTCGGCCTTCGCATTCGCGTAGAACTCGCGAACAAAGCTCATCGGCACTGCTTCGGGTGACTCACAAAAAGCTATCCACCCCTTCTCTGCAATCATGGGCAGCAACTCACCATCCCTCCCGGATGGTAAAAACCCCCTCTCCTTCAGAATCAGCTTCCCCAACAGCCTAGTGTACTCCTCCTCCACAGCTCTGTCAGTTAACCGAGGCCTTGCAGCAGTACCCCTCGATGAATCAGCAGTAGGAACTGTGCTGCTGCTGTCAATAGTGCGTGCTCTCTTGGGTGCCATTGATTCGTGAATAAAAGTGTGTAAGAACTGATTTTTGATGTTTGTGAGAGGGTTTAAGTGTAGGAAGTTTTTGTGGGAGATATGTAGGATAGGTGTATATATATATAGGGTGTGGATTAGATTAGGGTTTGGGAATTAAGGAGTAAAATGATGGGGTAGTGGGAACAAATCGTGGGTTTATGGGCTAAAACTATTTTTTTGTTTTTTTATACCACTTATCACATGTTTGGAATCTACAAAGCCTGGAGGTTGTTCAACATATACCTCTTCCTCCAATTCTCCATTGAGAAAAGCACTTTTCATATCCATTTGAAAGACAGTAAACTTTTTGTGAGCAGCATAAGCCAAAAATATCCTTATGGCTTCTAACCTAGCAACTGGTGCAAATGTTTCATCATAATCAATTCCCTCCTGTTGAGAATATTCTTTTGCAACCAGCCTTGCCTTATTCCTTGTAATTATGCCATCACTGTCAGTTTTGTTTCTGAATACCCACTTTGTACCAACAACAGATCTATTCTTTGGTCTTGGCACTAGGGTCCAGACTTTGTTTCTTTCAAATTCATTTAACTCTTCCTGCATTGCTTGCACCCAATCAGCATCTTGAAGAGCTTCTTCCACTTTCTTTGGCTCAGTCTGAGAGAGAAAAGAATTGTAGAGACATTCATTTGAAGTACCTGTTCTAGTTCTGACACCTGCATCAGGATTTCCAATTATCAAATCAGGTGTATGTGATTTTGTCCACTTCCTTGCAGATGGAAGGTTTTCTCTAGAACTGGATGCTCCCCCATGATCCATGCTATCTTCATTTTCATTTTCTGATGCTCCCCCTGAAACTATGCTCTCTGAGTTGGATTCTTCAGTATTTAGATTTTCAGCACTATCAGAACTTGGCTTATCAGAACTTGACGAATCAGAACTTGAAGAGCCAGATGTATGTTCTGATGTTTCTTGAGATGTGGTAGGATCTTGAATATGCTCCTCCTGCATAGGTTCATCTTCCTTTGACGTAGTCACCACAGTTTCAATAACATCAGAGTTTAATCCATCAGAATTTACAGTATCAGGACTTAGACTGTCAGGATTTTCAGTATCAGAATTTGAGTCTTCATTTTCAAATCTCAGCTGATCATGGTCAATGAAATCTTCAAGACCAGTAATCTTCTTGTCATCAAAAGAGACATTGATAGATTCCATGACCACTTTTGTTCTCAAATTATAGACTCTGAAGGCTTTTGTGGAAAGTGGATATCCAACAAAGATTCCTTCATCAGCTTTAAAATCAAACTTGGATAGCTGTTCAGGATGAGTCTTGAGAACAAAACACTTGCATCCAAATACATGAAAGTATTTCAGATTTGGCTTCTTTTTCTTCACCATCTCATATGGTGTTTTTCCATGCTTGTTAATGAGTGTTGCATTTTGAGTAAAACAAGCAGTCTGCACAGCTTCAGCCCAGAAATAAGTTGGAAGCTTTGCTTCTTCAAGCATTGTACGTGCAGCTTCAATGAGAGTTCTATTCTTCCTTTCAACAACTCCATTTTGCTGTGGAGTTCCAGGAGCAGAAAATTCCTGCTTTATTCCATGGTTTTTGCACAACTCTTCCATTATCAAATTCTTGAACTCAGTGCCATTATCACTCCTTAAAATTTTCACAGAATCTTTGACCATTTTATCCAAATGTTTGACATGATCAATCAAGATAGATGTGCAGTTTCACTTTTTGTGTGCAAGAAATGCACCCATGTGTATCTGGTGAACTCAGCCACTATGACCAACGCATACTTCTTCTTTGCAATAGACATGACATTTACTGGACCAAATAGATCAACATGTAGTAGATGATAAGGCTCAAGAATTGATGATTCAGTCTTGCTCTTGAATGAAGATTTTCTTTGTTTGGCCTTCTGACAGGAATCACAAAGGCCATCAGGAGCAAATACTGACTTTGGCAGTCCTCTCACAAGATTTTTCTTGACCTGTTCATTTATATTGTTGAAATTTAAATGAGAGAGTTTCTTGTGCCAATTCCAGCTTTCTTCAATTGATGCTCTACTCATCAGACAGATTGCAGAATCATCAGTACTTGTTGAAAGCTTAGCTTCATAAATGTTACCACGCCTGTATCCTTTCAGAACAACTTTGCCTTTAGATTTACTCACAATTTCACAGTGTTCTTCAAAGAAATCAACATGATAACCTCTGTCACAGATTTGACTTATACTCAGTAGATTGTGTTTAAGTCCTGAGACCAGAGCTACTTCTTTAATTATGACATTTCCAAGATTGATATTGCCATATCCCAATATTTTTCCAATGTTGCCATCTCCATAAGAAACACTTGGGCCAGCTTTCTCCACAAAGTCTGTAGCAGGGCCTTATTTCCAGTCATATGTCGTGAACATCCACTGTCCAGAATTAGAATATTTTTCCTGTTGCCTTTTGTTTCAGTAGCTTCAGAACTGCTCTCAGCACTTTCTTTATCAGCATTTGCCATCAATGCATAGTTCTCCTCACTTTCAGAGTCTGAGGTGTCTGTCCAGCTTTTCTGCTTTGTGACAAGAGCCTTGCCTTTGTCACCCTTTGCCTTCTTGCAATCAGGAGATATGTGGCCTTTCTCACCACAGTTATAGCATTTAACATTGGTATAATCTCCTCTGTCAGACTTTCCTCCTCTGCCTTCAGATCTTCTGAAATTCTTCTTATCAGAACTTATGCCTTTCCTGGAAAACTTCTTTCCCTTCCTGAACTTCCTGTATGCAATCTTTGTGATTCCTTTCACCATAAGAGCACACAGCTCCATCATCTCCTCATCAGCATCAGTCTCAGGCAAGCTTTCGGAATCTGAGTCATCATCACTTTCAGAACTTGATGACTCAGTTTCAGACTTTATGAAAAGAGCTTTACCCTTGTCTTTCCTTGAGGAAGTTGCTTTGGGGGATTCTTCTTCAGCCTTAAGAGTAACTGTCCTTGACTTTTCTCCTTTCCTCTTGCTTCTTTGTTCCATCTCAAGTTCATGAGTCTTGAGCATTCCATAGATTTCATCAAGAGTTGTTTCATCAAGATTGTAGTTGTCTCTTATTGTTGTTGCCTTCAAATCCCAGCATTCAGGAAGAGCTAACAGGAATTTAAGGTTTAAATCTTCAAGATCATACTCTTTATCAACCAATGACAAATCATTCAAAAGTTTGACAAATCTATCATATAAATCATTCAATGAGTCACTAGTCTTTGAGTCAAAATGTTCATACTCTTGAGTGAGTATTGTCTTCCTGTTCTTCTTAATTATGTCAGTTCCCTGACACCTTGTTTCCAGAGCATCCCATATCTCCTTAGCAGTCTTGCAGTTGATTACCCTGTTTGACATTACATTATCAATGGCACTATGCAGTAAGTGTCGTACCTTAGCATCCTTAGCAATTGATGCTATATCTTCAGCAGTATAATTAATCTTCTCCTTTGGTACGGTCTTTGCTGCTTCACCTGCAACTGCAACTGCGAGCTTGGTTGGTTTGTGAGGCCCTTCCTTGATTCTATCAAGGTATTCTGGATCTGTTGCTTCCAGGAACATGGTCATCCTTACCTTCTGGATCTGATAGTCTCATACCGACTTTGAATTTGTGTCTTTGGAGGTTCTTCATTTTTGGTAGGCTTAGTTAGAGTTTCTGTGTCAGACATGATTGTGTTTGGATCTTTAACTGTATGTGTGTTAACAGATTAGCTCTGATACCACTTGTTAGGTCACACACACTGTAGAGGGGGTGAATACAGTGTATAATACAATCAAATCGAACTTTAATATATTAAGTAACAGAAAACAAACTTTATTGAAACAATAAACTCTGTTACAGTATGGAACTATTACCTCTCAGTGATGAACAAATATCACGAGAGCTGCTAGGGTTACAATAAATAATCTTCTCGAATATGATAACACTTTTAGTGTAAACCCTATGTCTGTGTTTATATACTACACAGTTACAAGATAATCGCTAATTGATATGGAATATAATTCTGCTTCCTAAAATATATCAATCAGATATCTTTTCTTCCAAGTATTCCA
The DNA here is from genome assembly GCF_009905375.1 of Apium graveolens. Lineage (NCBI taxonomy): Eukaryota > Viridiplantae > Streptophyta > Magnoliopsida > Apiales > Apiaceae > Apium > Apium graveolens. The sequence goes on along the minus strand of NC_133657.1, from coordinate 101,537,488 downwards.
TTCTTCACGGAACTCCTTCTTCATGCATATATCTTCTTATGTTTATCTCGATCTTCTTTCCTTTAATCAGCTACTTTCCTTATCTGATCGTCCTTCAGCACTTAAGTTCTGATATCTAACTTCTGATGATTATCTCCTGATAAAATAAGTACTGATATCTTTAAGTCCTGACTTCCAGTATAAGTACTGATCAACAGTTAAGTACTGATTTGTCCTGTTAAGTAAGATCTGAAATCTAAACATAAATTATATTAGCCATGACATTATCAAATATATCTAACACATTAGCCAATTCTTTTAGACTTAGTTGAAAAATCTGTGTCACCTAAATTAAAATCAATCCACACAACAATTATGTCACTTTCAATTTCTACTTCCTTTCCTTCTTCAACGGATTTCCCTCATCCATTGACAAGTGGTTGTTCTTCAACGGATAAGCTTAATAGCAGTTATCCATTGATATCATCAGTTTCAACCTCAACGGATATTCCTTATTCGTTAATAGTCTCTACACAAACAACTGAATTAACTCCAAGTGTAGAAGATATGGTTATTGTACAATCACTTCTAGGGTTGAGGGAAGGGAGTGAAAACTTGAGTGAGAGGCTGGGTTGCTCCCAGGCAAAATGAGAGCTTGAGAGTCTAAATATGCATGTTATTTCTTCCAGCATGGCAAAAGAAAGTGAGAGGAGTACTACCTTAGTAGGTGAAGGTGAGGGTGTGAGGAGTTGAGCCAGGGGGAGCCCCTGATGCAAGAAAAGAGAGAAATTGAGAGAAAAGCAGGTACATGAGGTATAAGGGTGGATCTAGCCATTGCTAGTGAGTCAATGATTGTGGATGATGCTGACAAGAAAAGACAATTTCAGCAACATTAGAGAGCTGAAATTGATAACATTTCCTTGGACGCTGACACTTTTACTCATCCTGTGTCAGCCTATCAGCTGTTGGCTACTCAGGGCAATGAGGAGGCAGAAAAGACTTTAAACCTAGTACATACTTCAGAATCTCTAAAAAGGGATAAAGCTGCTGTCAATATGATGCCTTCTACAGCTGGTGAGCCATCTAAAGAATTTGGAGTAAATTCTAATGATGATGACTCTGATTCTTTTGATGGAAGCAGGAACTTAGGGGGAGATGAAGGCCCAAGTTCTATTCCAGAGTTACCTGAATGGGCATTGACAAAGGAGTCTACACCAGGGCATTTCAATGTATCCTTAGTCAAACAAGTTATGGCTATCCAAAAGGTAATTCAGGAAACTTCCAATGCTGGTACCAAGGCCATTCTCCAACTCCACTTAGATTCTCTACATCTCATGAAGCTACAACAATTAAGACATAATCTAAGTATGGATGAACTCAAGAAGGATATAGCTGACTTGAAGTCCTACAATATTGAGAAGCTGGATTCAATCATGCCCTTTGGTACCATACAGGAACTGTTACTGAGACTGAGAAGAGAATCAGATGCTGAAAAGAAGATGGCCAAATTGGAGGAAAGAGTTCAAGTTATTAAAAACTCTATGATCACCATTCTTCATAATCAACAGTCTCAGACTAGTCTTCTAGTGCAACTGGCTAAAGCACAAGGTTTGACCCCTCTCCTTGATGATAACAAAAAGGGGGAGAATATATGGGAAAGGGAAGGGGAGCCATCTACACACATTCAAATATCCAAAGTGCTAGTTCCTGCCATCACTACCTCTCCAACACTTCAAATCAAAGGAAAGCTTGATGGAATTGATCTAATCCAGCTAGCAGCGGCTGAGATGAAGGTGAAAGAGCACAGGAGAAGAATTGATGAAAGGATGCAACAATTGTTTGGCTCTACAACTACAAAATCCTTATCTGTGAAACATAGCACAAAAGTTGAGCCAATCATTATGGAGCATAAGCAAGTAAGGAGGAATAAGGTTGGAGAAACTTCTTTAAGGAACCTGAAGCCCATGATACTCAAGTCAACCACTAGATTCAACAAGGACTCTACAAAGAACCCTCTAAGCTTTGCTCAACTAAAAGAAGTGGATTTTCCTCTTCCAAAGTTTGATGAAGACAAAGTTTTGGGTGGTAACATCATAAAGCATAAAGAGACCAAGGATGTAGTGGAAAGAATGAATATGGCTATCATCTATAGAGAGGGAAAGAGTATCTGTGTGATGCAAGGACATCCCAAATTCTCAATAGCCAAGAGGGAAGAGACCATGAGGCTAAAGGAAGAAGCTAAAATGATGAAGGCTGACAAAAGAGCACAAGCAAAGCTTGAAAAACAGCTAAAGTCAAGTCAAATTGAAGAAAAGAAGAAGATTGAAGACAAGAGTGAAGAAGACAAGACTGAAAAATAAATATGGATATGGGGAATATGGTTGGTGAGAGTGTGGAGGAAAGAAAGGAATGACAGAAAGGGAACAGAAAAAAGGCCAAGGCAAAAAGGAAGAGTGGAGATGACACTGAGGAAACCCAATCAAAATCTAAACCACTACCTTCTATTCCTGAACCTGTTGTGGCTGATCCTAGTATAAACATCCATGGTGAAACAATCATCCCTAAAGAGGAACCTATTGATTGGGACACCATCAAATTGCCTACCTTCTTAACTACTTCTCCACCACCAAAGAAACTGAAAAGAAAATCCAAATCAACACCTATTCTAACCTCAAGTAAATTCACTCAGAAACATAAACCTAAGCCTAAGCCACAAGCCTCAAAGGATGATTATGTTCATATTTATGACATAAAAGAATATACATATATTGAACTCTTCCTGGATGAGCTGGAGGAAGTAAGAGGAATAAATGCCTATGGACAGCTACCAGAAAGGTTAGTGTTCAAGTATAAAGGGAGTGTGGAAAGGACTTGGCCTCTTCAAAGAATTCTAAGTGAGGGCTATTTTACCTTGATTAAAGTCTACTCAGCTATCAAAAGGGATACTGGCTTTACCAGGACTGCCAAAACTGAGATTCTCAACAAGATTGCCAGTATAAGGAAGAATTGGTGGGAGTCAAATTCCTTGCCTAGAACATTACTCATCCCTGAGCATGGAATTACAATTCATAAATCACCTCATTGGTTGATGGAGTTCAGAGACAATAAAGGAGTCAGAAGATTTATCAGACTTGAAGACCAGCTTAAAATTGCCAGTAATGAAACTCTCAGGGACATGCAATCTAAGTTGGATATCAGTGAAGAAGATGAAGTTGAATTCTACAGACAACTCCAACTCCAAGTAGAGGAAAATGACAGGAGGCTAGGGAAGAAAACAAGGGAACAAAGAAAAAGAAAATGATTTGCTCAGACTAAAGGAGCACCCTTGGAAACACTGTAAATCTTCAATTCTATCTCAGTACATACACTTTTGCAGCACTTTTGAATTTCTACTTGGTTTCAATTCATATATTTGTTAAGTGTTTTATTATCATCAAGTTAACCCTGAATTTATGCCTACAATTCTAGTAGACATAAATAGGGGGATATTGTTAGGAATATATGTATTAGTTTGATGATAAGTTAAACAAAACACTTAAGCAGAAATCTAGTGTTTGTAGCCTCAACGGATAAGACCACTGTGGCTATTCGTTGATGGAGTAGCTTTACTTAGAAATAAGTTTAGTATTGTAGCACATTTCAGTCTCTGTATTTAAGTTATAATTCTTAGGAGTTGTGGGAAATTATAAGTCATGTTGACTACTAGTGGATATACAAATTAGAGGGCTAATTGTAAATATTTCATGCCTTGTAATTTTGTATAAATGAAGTAGTATCAACTGATAGATTAAAGGCCTTCAACGGATGAGAAACAAAGCTTTAACGGATGTCTCTAAAGCTTCAACGGATAACATCCATCAACGGATGAGTGCATCAACGGATAAAGCTTCAACTATTAAAGCATCAACGGATAAAGCCATCAACGGATGAATGCTTCAACGGATGCTCAGTTCCATAGCAGTTGATAGTGATAGTTCATAAGCTGACAGAGGCACATGGGTTGACAGAGACAATTGGAATGTGGTAACCACTCGGAGGAATCAAGAAAAAGCAGTATTTCCATTCTGGTGTAAACAAGGAAGTATTCAAAGATTCACAGATTATCTTAGATTGCATTGGATAGAGAAATAAAGAAGAAACATGTGAAGAACTATTTTATGATTGTATTTTATCTTTGCCTTCACTTGAAAACTTGGTGACATATATAAACCAAGTTGCAGCTAGTAATTAGATGTGAATTTTCCAGAGCTGTTTAGAAAAACATAGAGAGAAAATCATCTAGTTTGTACTAGGAAGCAGCTGTGAACAATTCTTTGTATCACAGATTTTCTGAAATATAAATCTCTGGTGGAACAACAAATCCACCAGAAAAGTTTTTAAAGCCTTTGTGTTCTTTAACATTTGTGTCTTGAATATACATCTGTCTGCACCTGCTCAAAGCAGTTCACACACATCTGTTCATCATACACTTAACTTTGAAACTGCTCAAAATTTGAAAAAGTTTTGAGATTTACATTCAACCCCCCTTCTGTAAATCCCATTGTTAGTTCCTTGGGAATAACTTATTCCAACTTAGAACTGAGTAATTAACATTATTCCAAACTTTTACAAACTTAAATTACTCCAAAAGGTGCCTACTAGCTTAACTTGTTCAACCTGAACCCCTAGCTCTCGCGTTGGACTAGGGATCCTCGTTACCGACTGGTTCCTTCTTAACTGCAAAAGAACATAACAATATCGCACAAATGAGCTAACTAGCTCAGCAAGTCACAATGACAAAACTGAGAATAATGATCATCAAGTGAAAAGGGTTATGATACCAAGTGAATAATGAATTATGATTTAGAATTGGATATTATATTTTCATTTTAAAAACCAAGGTTAGGCTGCTGATCAGTCACGCACTAACCCCGAGCAAAGCACACAACACTGCTCTAACTACTGGATCCAAGGCACACATTGGCCTAACTTGACCATTATATGGTCTGACCACGAATCTGGTCCACAATTTTATAAAAACAATCCAATTCTAACATAATAACAGAATAAACAGTAATAAGCAATAAACAGAATCATTAACAACATTGGACGTTCAATAATAAAATGGTTTCAATCTGCATAAGGATTAATATGGCATTTTCAAAGCTTGGATGTTAGGTAATGAAAGAATTGGATAACAAAGGAATCAATGTTTCAGGGTTACCAGAATTTGGTCTTTCAAATCATAAGGTACAATGGTTTGACTATATAAGTAATTTGATTCAGTGTTTGGTATTTAATTTGTATGTAATTGTGGAGTAGTATCGTATATCTGTGGTTCGTATTTGGGTGTACAACAATCAATGGTTTAGAAAGAATAAGGTTTACGGCTCAAGATCAATAACTGGAATCAGGGTTTTGGGTTCAGTGCTTCAAAGCACTTGCAATATAAAGCAGGACTATCAATCCACTATAATATATCTCGAGAAAGTTCAGAACACTTGCCTGGTATTAGCTTGCTATACTTCTCTAACTTTCAATCACAACCGTCTACTCCTCGACTATCTGTTTCCCTTTCCTACGCCTTGCCTCTTCTGCTCACATATTATAAGCATCTATCAATATTCAACTCATACAATTCTATTCGACATATACTTCTATCTACCCTTCGTTTCACCCAAATCCGATTAACGGATTGAAAGTTATACTATAAACAAGTAAACATCGAATATATATACCGAAAGTCAACCAACAAGTCACATATAACACATAACACGTTAGACAATCAATGATATATCATTTATAATGGAGTCTCGGGTCATAAACAGGCTTTCGGGTATTTAAAATGATTTTTAAAACATTTTTCGGAATTAAAACGGGTCGTTGGATCAATTTTGGAGTAATAAACAGGGTTCGGCTGGCCAAATCTGGCTTCAAAACAATTTTTATAATAATTATCGAGCCTTGAAAACAATTTAAAATAATATTTTAAAACTCGAAACTATTTTTCGAAATTTTTAAATCATTTTTAAATAATTAAATCTAATTAAATAATTAATTAAAATCAATTAATAATTAATTAAATCAATTAATCAATTAATTTTTGAATTAATTGACCAATTAATCAATTAAATATTAACTGAAATTAATTAACTAATTAATTCAGATTTATTTTTGAATTAAAAATAATTTTTGGAATTAAAATAATGATTTTTAGAATTTTCAGAAATTAAAAATGAATTTTTATAATTAAATTAAATAGAAAATATGATTTTTGAATATTTTTAAAATAGGAATCCTATTTTTGCAAATTCTGGAAACCTGGGGGACTAAACTTCATCACCTACAAAAGTATAGGGACTAAACTGCAATTTTACAGTCCAGTCGCCGGAAAATACAGGGGTGGCCGGAGAACACGTGTAACACCCCCAGATCCGGGGTCGGGGATCCGGGTCGTCACGGTCTTTCTTTCCACAATATCACTTCACTTAATTAATAATAAATAACCTTATGCTGTGACCCCACACTAACGCACACCACAACCCGTTATAGTCTCAGAGATGAAATTTAAATAAGTACAAGTCTTTGAATCCACAATTTAAAAGTTGTTACAACCCAAAATGATTACTTGAAAATTTACAGTTAATTGCCATTATCTGCCACAAGTTATAATTATACATAATTTGATTCTCAAAAGTAGATGGTCTGAACTACAATGGATCTACCTCTGCAGCTATAGCAGCTACAACATCATCGGGAAGACGCGGGACGCTTCCCAGGTGCTTGCGCTGGGTCTGCTGGAGTCTGGCCATCTTTCCTAACTGTTGTTGTGTGATGAAGAAATAAAGCAAGGGTGAGCAGCAAGCCCACCAAAATAATATGTATAATGATTTACAATATATGAGCCTACTCATAATACTCATGAAAGTCTTGGTCAAAAGAAATGAACCAAGTTTGATATCTTAATGCGATGAAGTCGCAAAATATTCAGTATATATACATATATACTTTTCAAAATATTGGAAGTCCTCTTCCATGCATAGTATACACAAAGTCCCAGTGTATAACTGTATATAAAAAATATTGTTGCAAGGTGATCTCATATATCTAACCTTGTCTCAACGTTTTTCTGAAAATCTTTGTCATTCATAAGACAATTATTAATTAGATATAAGTTTAAAAGATGAGGTTACCAAATACCCCAATATACTTATATCTTTCCCAATACTACTTGAACTACCACCGTTCAAGTTATAACCAGTTTCAAAAGTTCATCACATAGATGAGACTACAAGACAAGATTTGAATAGATTCAATCTTTGAAATATTATTGAATGAAATAAAGTTATGAGATACTTTATTTAGTCCCGATATATATATATCCACATATATATATCTCTTAAACATTTCCTGGAACCTCTGTTATGTAAAGTATGAACAGAGTTTGAAACATCCAATGAATTTTGGAAAGGAAAAGAATTTTGGCACAAACCAGATATCTTGCTGATCAGGCAAAGATACCCATAAGTAACCTTTTCTACTAGTAGATGGACGAATTCCCCACTGGTCATCACCCTGGCCGCATTAGGACCTATGCTGGACTGCCACTCAGCCACTTATGCATTTGATGGACTCCCACTGAGCCACTTACACTATCATGGACGCCCACTGAGCCCATGTTGCTTATGCCGACTCAATAGATGGACTTACTTCCCGAACGTTGGGTAAGTAATCAATTCATTTACCAAAACTGCAACCTTGTTGCGAATATAAAATACACCACAGAGCCGGATCCCTCAGGTTTTAAGCGAGTATTTAAATCCCCTTAAAAAGGAAGATCTTAAATATAAAAAATGAGTTTTGGGATCCGCTCTAACTTTTAAAAATCATTTTGAAGACTCGAAAACACTTTATAGAGTGTTTGGAGTAAAGCTGATTTAATGAAGTAAATCAGTCCCCAGAATATTTAGAAAATGACTGAATATTATTAATTAAATAATATTCCCATAAAGAATAATCTTTATAAAAATAATTGAAGTAGAAGTATTAAAACTTATACTTGAAACGAGTATTAAATAACCAAAGATATACTTATATGAAATTATTATCTTCATTTGAATAATCGAAAATAAGTTTGATTATCGAAACATTATTCTTTAATAAAATACAGAATATATCTCAGCAAATAATCGGAGTCATAGATCCTCAAATGAATATTCAAATAATATTCATTAAATAATATAACTGAGTCATAAGTCCTCGAATGAATATTCAAATAATATTCAAATAATAAAATAAAAGGAGTCATAAGTCCTCGAATGAATTTTCAAATAATATTCAAATAATAAAATAAAAGGAGTCATAAGTCCTCGAATGAATATTCAAATAATATTCAGATAAATAAATAAAAGGAGTCATAAGTCCTCGAATGAATATTTAAAATAATATTCATTAATAAAATAAAAGGAGTCATAAGTCCTCGAATGAATATTCAAAATAATATTCATTTAATATAAAGGAGTCATACGCCTTCGAATAATATTCGAAATAATATTCAATAATAAAATAAAGTTAAAGTAATCGAATAAACCTTATTCGATTAATAGTTTTGAAAACTATGACCATATATATATATATATATAAGTATATATATATATATATCCATATATACAAAATCTACTCGGGATCCTCGACTCCCGGTTTTAGAAAATATTTCCACTTTTGGGTCCCTATACTAAGGGTATACGCAAATACCGCTTATCTCTAGCATAGGTATTATGCAACGAATAAGCATTTGAACCAACAGATATATAAATCAAGAATACGAAACAGGCATGCATATATATACCATATCAGCATGCTTCAATATATCGCAACATTTGCTAATTAACCAACATGCATCTATCGCAAGATAATGCATATACATATATTCATCACAACAACAGTATAACGGGTAGAAAACTTGCCTGAGCGACTTGGGGGTGAGAAAGGCTCGGGACGAGTCTGATATCCTATAAACAACAAGTAAGTTGGAATTAAACCAAAATCACTTGTAAATCTATACTTTAACTAACTTAGACTCTAACGCTTGTTTTGCGCTCACTGATTCGCTTAAGTCACTCGGGTACCCTCGGCTCCACCATTTTTAATAATTTAACCTTTACGAGTTTTAAAGCGATTCCTTCGCGAGTGTCTTACCAACTGCCTAACACACTTACCATAAATGTTTCATACATTAATTAACCCTTATTGGTCTTTAACCTATGTTTCAAAGTAAGGCGAGGGGAAAAGTTTCGTTCGCGAAACGCCGTTACTTGAAACGGTCGTTTCTCCTAAACCGTGCATCGGAATCGAACGAACTACATATCAAAACGAAGCTCGTAACATGAGCTATCTAAACATGGCAATGGTCATAATCTAGCAGGGGGTTCTTGGGTCCTAATGCTATGCACAAAAACAGTCCAAAGAAAATCGGACGTTACGACGGCTATGTTTACGCGATTTCCAATATTTTAAACCATTCAAACCCATTCCAAATCAACCTCAAATCCAACATACAACCAACATCCATCCTCATCACATCATAACAACCCCAACCAATTCAATTTAATCATTCATACTTATGCCTAAGCTTAACTTTAATCGTACTTAAGTTCTTTTAATCAAAACAACAACATTTACCAATCCAACAACATCCCAAAACTCACTAATCTCTACATACACAACCATCAAGCCTCTCATGAACTAAAATACTCATATTATGCTCTTAACATTCAATAACAAAGCTTGGTTAAGAGATTATACCTTCCTTGAAGCTTTTTAACACAACCCAAGAGCTTTGAATGCCTAAAGAACCTTGATCCTTGCTTGTATAACCTTAATCTTTCATAAAAATTCAAGAAAACTAAAGTTATTTCTTGAAGGTTACTATTCACCATATTCTTCCTTGATTTATAGAAAAAGATTGGCTTGGAATTAGAAGCTTAAACTTATAGGAAGTATGTAACTATCCATGGGGAAGCTTAGATAATTACCTTGCTAAATAGTAAGTGGTGGAGCTTGGATCTTCAAATTTTAAGAAATGGGCCGAGAGCTAGCTTGGGAAGAAAGAGATTTTTGTGTTTTGTTTGATGAAAATGAAATGATTTGCTTGGTTGGTTGATTTTTGTGTTGTTTTTGGTTAATGACTTAATTAACCTTGATTTTGTGTGGTTATAATTCAACCACACTTCCTTCCCTTCTATGTCATGCTTGTGTCACCTTGCACATGTCATAATGCTCCCACTTGTCCACACCTTGTGGTTTGATGATGTCACAATCCCTGGCTTCTTGTACAAGCTTGTCTCTTGGTCACTTATTTATTTTACGGTTCGCTTATCTTTCGTTCTCGTTTATCGTTTGAGGGATCATACCCGGGATCTTATTACTTAGGTTCCCTTAACCTTTCTCAATATATTATATTCCTTTTATGATCCTCTCCTATAATCCTTTAATTTCAATCCTTTTTATCCTGTTACCTTATACTCAATTCTCTCCGTATCTTGTGGATTTTCGAGAAAAATCAAAGTGTTCGGAATTGGATTCTGACGATCTTTACATACACTTATATACCACATAGAGTACTAATAATATCCCATAAGATCAATAACAGAACCCCTACATAGCGTGGCATGAAAAGTTTTCTCGTTCAGCAAAAACACTATTCATAAGGGTTTCAAAATTTCTCAAAAATTGGGGTTATTACAGTCTCCCCTCCTTAAAAGGATTCCGTCCCGGAATCAGATAGAAAACAAATGGGGATACTTTCTTAGCATTACACTTTCTAACTCTCGAGTCAATTTTCCACATTGTGGTTCTACCACCAAACTCTGCCTAGTTTGATAATCCTTCTCCTAAGCACTTGTTCCTTTTCACTCTATAACCCTTCCTGGTTGCTCCATATAGGTTACGTCGGGTTGCATATCTATGCGCTCATATGCCTCTATTTATCTGGCATCTGAATTACACTTCCTTAACATTGATACGTGAAACGCGTTATGACTCGCTACATGTTCTGGGTTAGGGCTAGCTCATATGCTAACTTCCCAAACGTCTTAATATATCCAAGGGTCCAACAAATTGTAGACTTAGCTTTCCTTTCTTTCCGAACCTCATCAATCCTTTCCAAGGGATACCTATAACATTACTAGGTCCCCTATTTCATACTCTTTATCCTTTCGTGTCAAATCAACATCCTTATCATGTCCATCTTGGGCTACTACCAGCCGTCCTCTGATTAGATCTATCATATCCTTGGTCCTTTGGACTACTGCGGGTCCGAGCATCTTGCGCTCTACAACTTCATCCTAACATAAGGGAGATCGACATTATCTTCCCTCAAGGATCTCATAAGACGACATCTCGATAATGACATATGATCTATTGTCGTAAGATAACTCAATCCGAATTAAGTGATCATTCCAAATTCTTTCAAGTCTATTGCACAGACTCTCATTATAGCTTTTATCATTAGAACTTTTGCTTCTCAATACCCATTCTTTTCCAGTTCGTAGTCGCTACTACCTTCCGTTCCTAATATTATACTAGTTATACTTTTGCTCGCTAGCGTTTTATAACTTTTTAATAACCACGTCAACCTTAGTATCACGAATGTGTTTCCATTCCGCATACTACCACCACTTTATTACTCCTTTTTCAGTTGTTTCTATTTTCCAAAATTTGATCAATCAAATAGAAGTAAAGGAATTTGTTGAGAGATCACTATGATCATGAACACTTGTTATATCGCATAGTTAGTACAGAAGGTGGCCAGCCTTTAGTACTTGACAAGCAATTAAACAACATGTGGTATCCTACTAGGCTTCTATCACAAAGATAGATAGTCATTCGGCAATACCTCCCATTCTAGAAGGGTTGTTCTTCTCAGCTTACATGAAATGAAAAGAAGAGAAAAGAGCGAACTGAAGAGAATTGTATATATATGTAAAAAATATTGCCATAAAATATCTGGCTTGGAATCTACCTCTGAACTATAGAGGTTTGTCATAGGAGAACAAAACATATATGTATTTATATCAACATCGAGTATTATCGCATCGCATTTCACATGCTTAAATATTTGCTATTCCGTCCATCATTCTATGGACCCATGCACTTCCTCTAGCTTATACACAATTACCTTTGAAACTCCCTCGATATCGAAAATCGAACCTGGGATCTCATTCTAGACATCATCGTTACTAGAATTCTATGCTTGCATCGCAACCTTCCTCGTATAATAATACGGCTCTCTATTGATAAGAAAGAATAAATAATTCACTAGGTAGATACTCTACTTAATTAGTCTATCAATGATAACTTATACACTACCACGACCCGATTAGTGGCACTCAATCTCAACACCCATTCCAATACAACTCTCACGGTTGTAATCAGCTCATTACTCGCAGAATCATTGCTGCCTTACTATGGTCCACCACTGACCTACTGTAGTCATTCATTTTCCATGAAGTCTTAATAGCTAACCATACGGAGTCCATACATGTCGTATCAAATCCTTCTAAGGAGGTAACATAATCATCATTCATGATTCATGGAGTACACTCCTGATCCTGACATACATACATGACATGAAGCATATAAAATTGCAGAAGAGTTTCAATCAAAGCACCGATAGCAGGTTAATACCATTCTTAATCATATGCCTTCAATAGAAGACTTAACTCAAAGGTTTGTTTGGTCCTTTTTGAAACATGGTCCTGGCTCATCTCAAGATAGGACCTTCTAAGATAGATAGCCCGTTCATGGCGATTACACGAATTAAACCTTTACCAACTACTATTACGGTTGGGTATTGCACAGTCATCAGAAGGAATGACAATCTTCCAAACCATAATTCAACCTTCACATTTTTAACCATCATCACTGTATTTTTTTGGCACACGCGCCTATAATTATCCACTTACCTTTAAAGTGTCGGCCACCTCTTTGGCCTTTCCTGATAGTAAAATTTCCTTACAGTCAATGTCATTTTAACCACCTCCAAATAAATTTTCTACCTTATTTCCGATCACTGCTTGAGTGAAGATGTTTTCCTTAAAATCAGATGGGAAAAAAAATATCACCATTTTTCCATAAGTTATTGCCTCATTCTTTAGAGGCTAATCACTGTCAAGACTGACTCTCAATCATACTTAGAACATTTTTTTTTCTTAAGTCCTAATTGCCCTGAATAATTTCGACCATTACTGGTTCGATCCATACTTTCTCGTGGTTTAACACGTGCCCCACTTGGCAACACTATAATTACGTCATATTTCCTTTATCCACATTTCTATTCTTGAGAATTTTGAATATTACCTTCCTTCTTGTAAAACCTCTAAGGTTATCATTTAATCGTTCCTCCTGTATTCCCTAGATACAGGGCATATCACAATACCATTTACTAATAGTAGAACCATTGTCTATATACTTCTGCAAAATTTCTCCACTGATTCTTAAAGGTTATTGTTACCTTAACCCTTTCCCAATCATACTGTCAAAACTCATACTGTCCCTATTAAGGGTGACATGCCAACCTTTATGCAGTCCCCTAGGATTCATTTTAAGTTACCAATGTTCTATCCTTAATTCCACCTTTAAAAGGTACCTGCATCCTTCCATGAATAAATCAAGTCATATTTCCTTGATAGATTATCATATTCATCATTCCCACCTCGATAGTCTATACCTAACTTCATAATAGCATCCTTATTCAAATTGAGGTCAATTCATATGGCCTCCAAAAGATAACAACGGTTATCCGCTTGTCTTGCCTAATTTGGTAACGATAACAAGGATGTTCTGGAAGATATTGGTCGTGTTCAACGTGAACTTCTTCTTAATAATTCCTTATTTACTTTTGTTGTTTATCTCAACAGTCATCTCAATGTTGGGATATCTCTTATACCTGGCGTCTCCCTTTCTGGGTATCAAGCCACCGGTCTTACACTTCACATTCTTGAAGGTCACTTTCTTCATCCAATTTTCCTAATTTCTTACTTCCTTGTCTCCTCAGTCTATCCGCGTCTCATATTTAACCTTCGAACTATCTCAAGTTTTCCTCAAATCCTCCCAACTTAAAGGGGGTACAATATATGTATCTCTTATGCCTTCAACCATCAATTTTAACTCATGGTGGATCATCATCATCCTGACGATTACATACTTTTCTATTTCTATTGCTATGAGTCTTTAGGGTTTCCTCATACCCAACTCCCTTATCATTCCTCAAACTCTGTTGCCTTTTTATTCCTTTCCACTTCAATTCCTTTTTATTTTCCTTTCTCTTATCATTATTTCATGAACCAACATAACATAAGCATTGATTTCAAATATCCTGTCATTCTGGATTCGCGTCTTCAGAACGAATCTTAACAACTTTTACAGCTTAGATTCATAATTCATCATACTCGTCTGCCTTGGTTATGGCTCTAAAGTTTTTACATTATCTCCATAACCTTGGGAAGTACTTTCCTGAAAACAATTGACTGAACTTAAATCAGTTTATTATAATCTCTTGCTCCGTGCCTTCCTTGGTCTTTCACCAGCGGGTGGTCTCTCTCTTAGGAGGGTGAGTGATAAAAACAGTCTTTTGTGGTTCATCAATCATTTTGAATCTCAAATGATTCCTATATTTCCTTTAGCCAGGCTCTTGCCTCGGCTGGGTCAGCCTGTTCCTTGGAACTCTGAGAGCTTAGCGATTTAAAGGTCCTGAAAGAATTTCTCACCTAACTGTCTCCTCAGGGTGGTGGTTGGGGATAATAGTCTAAGTTCTGTCTAGACAGGTCCATGAATTGCCGTATAGGAGTACCGTCTCGGGTCTCCTTTCCTTACTCGACTTTCTGTTTCCTTAGTATGAAATGTTTCATCCTACTCCCCATAATTGGGGTCATCTTTTAATTTAAAATCCTCATTTTCCACTCCATTATGTCATGGGTTCCTTCTATCTTGATGGCGACCTCCCTGACTATCGCGTTCAGGGTTTGCTCTAAATCTTATTCCTCAAACTATGGCTCTCATCTAAGTTCTCATCCTTACGCTCTTGAACTTTCGGAACCCAAATTCTATAGGAATACCTCATTATTCCCTTATCATCTTTCTCGATATTAATCTTTTATCTAATTGTTGGCTCTCTGCCTTCATTCATAACTTTTTCTGGCACAATATGATCTTTTCCAATAATTCGGGCTGTATTGCAATCTCAAACAGCTTTTCGGTACCGGCACCGGTTACCTTCACTTCTATTTCCATTTTCTCAAAATCTCTTATAAACTCTCCAAAAGACATTATCATCTTGAGTCTCTCCTTTTTACTAAGGGCATCAGCCACCATATTGGCTTTCCCCGAATGATAAAGAATCTCCCAATCATTATTCTTGATTAGCTCTAACTGCCTCCTCTGGCATATGTTGAGCTCTTTCTACGTGAAAATGTACTAGAGCACTTATGGCTTAGGTAATTCTCGCACTTCTCTCCATACAAGTAGTGCCTCCAATCTTTAGGGTAAAACTATTGCCACGAGCCTAAGCTCATGGGCGGGGATATCGAATTTCATATTACCTTAATTGTCTTGACATGTACGCGATTACCTTACCGTGCTGCATAAGCACGCACCCTAAGCCCTTGGGCGAAGCGTCACTACACTTCACAAAATCTCCTTTTCCATCCGGCAATGCCAGCATAAGGGCCATCACCAATCTCTGCTTCAGTTCTTGAAAGCTGTTCTCGCATTTCTCTGTCCATTCGAACTTCTCAGTCTTACGAGTAAGCCGCGTTAAAGGGGCTACTATCTTTACAACTTGAACGAACCTTCGGTAGTGACCGGCCAATCCTACCTCTGGTAGTCGACCAAACCATGGTCATCAATTCATCAGTGGTCCTTTATCCAATCCTGTCAGGATCCTCCATGGGATCCTCCTCAACAACTATCCCTTCTAGGACAACATCCTCAACCGCTAAATCCTCAATATCAACATCATCCGGTCCCGCGTTAGGACGCTCTATCGGATCCATAATCCGATCCCCAATAAATAATAAAACATCATCGCGTTGATGTTCCTCAACTTCAGGGTTCGGAGTCCCGCTACCATATACGATAACGAACTACGCTTCTATCGCTACATTTATAAGGGTTCCCATAAGGGTTTTAACTGTCAGTACTACGTTAGGTAGTCCGACTATGAACTTGGCAAGAGTTCTTATTATCTTAGTTAACTTATTATCTTAACGTCCCATCATCTCTGAGGTTTATAACGCTTAGCTCTGATACCATTTCTGTAACACCCCCAGATCCGGGGTCGGGGATCCGGGTCGTCACGGTCTTTCTTTCCACAATATCACTTCACTTAATTAATAATAAATAACCTTATGCTGTGACCCCACACTAACGCACACCACAACCCGTTATAGTCTCAGAGATGAAATTTAAATAAGTACAAGTCTTTGAATCCACAATTTAAAAGTTGTTACAACCCAAAATGATTACTTGAAAATTTACAGTTAATTGCCATTATCTGCCACAAGTTATAATTATACATAATTTGATTCTCAAAAGTAGATGGTCTGAACTACAATGGATCTACCTCTGCAGCTATAACAGCTACAACATCATCGGGAAGACGCGGGACGCTTCCCACGTGCTTGCGCTGGGTCTGCTGGAGTTTGGCCATCTTTCCTAACTGTTGTTGTGTGATGAAGAAATAAAGCAAGGGTGAGCAGCAAGCCCACCAAAATAATATGTATAATGATTTACAATATATGAGCCTACTCATAATACTCATGAAAGTCTTGGTCAAAAAAAATGAACCAAGTTTGATATCTTAATGCGATGAAGTCGCAAAATATTCAGTATATATACATATATACTTTTCAAAATATTGGAAGTCCTCTTCCATGCATAGTATACACAAAGTCCCAGTGTATAACTGTATATAAAAAATATCGTTGCAAGGTGATCTCATATATCTAACCTTGTCTCAACGTTTTTCTGAAAATCTTTGTCATTCATAAGACAATTATTAATTAGATATAAGTTTAAAAGATGAGGTTACCAAATACCCCAATATACTTATATCTTTCCCAATACTACTTGAACTACCACCGTTCAAGTTATAACCAGTTTCAAAAGTTCATCACATAGATGAGACTACAAGACAAGATTTGAATAGATTCAATCTTTGAAATATTATTGAATGAAATAAAGTTATGAGATACTTTATTTAGTCCCGATATATATATATCCACATATATATATCTCTTAAACATTTCCTGGAACCTCTGTTATGTAAAGTATGAACAGAGTTTGAAACATCCAATGAATTTTGGAAAGGAAAAGAATTTTGGCACAAACCAGATATCTTGCTGATCAGGCAAAGATACCCATAAGTAACCTTTTCTACTAGTAGATGGACGAATTCCCCACTGGTCATCACCCTGGCCGCATTAGGACCTATGCTGGACTGCCACTCAGCCACTTATGCATTTGATGGACTCCCACTGAGCCACTTACACTATCATGGACGCCCACTGAGCCCATGTTGCTTATGCCGACTCAATAGATGGACTTACTTCCCGAACGTTGGGTAAGTAATCAATTCATTTACCAAAACTGCAACCTTGTTGCGAATATAAAATACACCACAGAGCCGGATCCCTCAGGTTTTAAGCGAGTATTTAAATCCCCTTAAAAAGGAAGATCTTAAATATAAAAAATGAGTTTTGGGATCCGCTCTAACTTTTAAAAATCATTTTGAAGACTCGAAAACACTTTATAGAGTGTTTGGAGTAAAGCTGATTTAATGAAGTAAATCAGTCCCCAGAATATTTAGAAAATGACTGAATATTATTAATTAAATAATATTCCCATAAAGAATAATCTTTATAAAAATAATTGAAGTAGAAGTATTAAAACTTATACTTGAAACGAGTATTAAATAACCAAAGATATACTTATATGAAAGTATTATCTTCATTTGAATAATCGAAAATAAGTTTGATTATCGAAACATTATTCTTTAATAAAATACAGAATATATCTCAGCAAATAATCGGAGTCATAGATCCTCAAATGAATATTCAAATAATATTCATTAAATAATATAACTGAGTCATAAGTCCTCGAATGAATATTCAAATAATATTCAAATAATAAAATAAAAGGAGTCATAAGTCCTCGAATGAATATTCAAATAATATTCAAATAATAAAATAAAAGGAGTCATAAGTCCTCGAATGAATATTCAAATAATATTCAGATAAATAAATAAAAGGAGTCATAAGTCCTCGAATGAATATTTAAAATAATATTCATTAATAAAATAAAAGGAGTCATAAGTCCTCGAATGAATATTCAAAATAATATTCATTTAATATAAAGGAGTCATACGCCTTCGAATAATATTCGAAATAATATTCAATAATAAAATAAAGTTAAAGTAATCGAATAAACCTTACTCGATTAATAGTTTTGAAAACTATGACCATATATATATATATATAAGTATATATATATATATATCCATATATACAAAATCTACTCGGGATCCTCGACTCCCGGTTTTAGAAAATATTTCCACTTTTGGGTCCCTATACTAAGGGTATACGCAAATACCGCTTATCTCTAGCATAGGTATTATGCAACGAATAAGCATTTGAACCAACAGATATATAAATCAAGAATACGAAACAGGCATGCATATATATACCATATCAGCATGCTTCAATATATCGCAACATTTGCTAATTAACCAACATGCATCTATCGCAAGATAATGCATATACATATATTCATCACAACAACAGTATAACGGGTAGAAAACTTGCCTGAGCGACTTGGGGGTGAGAAAGGCTCGGGACGAGTCTGATATCCTATAAACAACAAGTAAGTTGGAATTAAACCAAAATCACTTGTAAATCTATACTTTAACTAACTTAGACTCTAACGCTTGTTTTGCGCTCACTGATTCGCTTAAGTCACTCGGGTACCCTCGGCTCCACCATTTTTAATAATTTAACCTTTACGAGTTTTAAAGCGATTCCTTCGCGAGTGTCTTACCAACTGCCTAACACACTTACCATAAATGTTTCATACATTAATTAACCCTTATTGATCTTTAACCTATGTTTCAAAGTAAGGCGAGGGGAAAAGTTTCGTTCGCGAAACGCCGTTACTTGAAACGGTCGTTTCTCCTAAACCGTGCATCGGAATCGAACGAACTACATATCAAAACGAAGCTCGTAACATGAGCTATCTAAACATGGCAATGGTCATAATCTAGCAGGGGGTTCTCGGGTCCTAATGCTATGCACAAAAACAGTCCAAAGAAAATCGGACGTTACGACGGCTATGTTTACGCGATTTCCAATATTTTAAACCATTCAAACCCATTCCAAATCAACCTCAAATCCAACATACAACCAACATCCATCCTCATCACATCATAACAACCCCAACCAATTCAATTTAATCATTCATACTTATGCCTAAGCTTAACTTTAATCGTACTTAAGTTCTTTTAATCAAAACAACAACATTTACCAATCCAACAACATCCCAAAACTCACTAATCTCTACATACACAACCATCAAGCCTCTCATGAACTAAAATACTCATATTATGCTCTTAACATTCAATAACAAAGCTTGGTTAAGAGATTATACCTTCCTTGAAGCTTTTTAACACAACCCAAGAGCTTTGAATGCCTAAAGAACCTTGATCCTTGCTTGTATAACCTTAATCTTTCATAAAAATTCAAGAAAACTAAAGTTATTTCTTGAAGGTTACTATTCACCATCTTCTTCCTTGATTTATAGAAAAAGATTGGCTTGGAATTAGAAGCTTAAACTTATAGGAAGTATGTAACTATCCATGGGGAAGCTTAGATAATTACCTTGCTAAATAGTAAGTGGTGGAGCTTGGATCTTCAAATTTTAAGAAATGGGCCGAGAGCTAGCTTGGGAAGAAAGAGATTTTTGTGTTTTGTTTGATGAAAATGAAATGATTTGCTTGGTTGGTTGATTTTTATGTTGTTTTTGGTTAATGACTTAATTAACCTTGATTTTGTGTGGTTATAATTCAACCACACTTCCTTCCCTTCTATGTCATGCTTGTGTCACCTTGCACATGTCATAATGCTCCCACTTGTCCACACCTTGTGGTTTGATGATGTCACAATCTCTGGCTTCTTGTACAAGCTTGTCTCTTGGTCACTTATTTATTTTACGGTTCGCTTATCTTTCGTTCTCGTTTATCGTTTGAGGGATCATACCCGGGATCTTATTACTTAGGTTCCCTTAACCTTTCTCAATATATTATATTCCTTTTATGATCCTCTCCTATAATCCTTTAATTTCAATCCTTTTTATCCTGTTACCTTACACTCAATTCTCTCCGTATCTTGTGGATTTTCGAGAAAAATCAAAGTGTTCGGAATTGGATTCTGACGATCTTTACATACACTTATATACCACATAGAGTACTAATAATATCCCATAAGATCAATAACAGAACCCCTACATAGCGTGGCATGAAAAGTTTTCTCGTTCAGCAAAAACACTATTCATAAGGGTTTCAAAATTTCTCAAAAATTGGGGTTATTACAACACGATTCCGACATCCTCACCCCACCATCTGCTCCAGATATAATCTACAGATAACCAGGAACACAACCATGCAATCAAATCACATCAATAATCCCTGTCCTGGCCGGAAAATGGCCAAGAACATCACTGGTTTCCGGTGAACCGACGAAAACTTTAAAATACAACTCCCTTCGATTCAGACATCCTCTAATAACGAGCTATATACCAATCGATTGCAAATTTTATAAGGAACACAACCCACTATAAATCAACAGCTAATAACCCCTAAATCAAAAAGGCCCAAATTTCAATTAAAAACATTCATACGGGTTATAAACCCTAATTTCAAAATTCGAAGATTAAACTCAATTTTGAACATGTTATTGAACTCCAAATCCGTCATATGACATATGAAAATCATCAGAAAAACAAGCTCTACAACATGCAATCATCAAATCATCCAAACAATCATCCGAACAAAAATTCATATTTTTAATTAAAATAATTCGAAAATAAATAAAAATATAGAAAATAAACCTTTATTTCTGCAGTTCTGTAACTTGGAGAAACTGAAAGAACACCTCAAAACCTCTATTTTGGTTACTCGAGCGTTCCAATCGGACTTCGCTAACACCTTCAATTTGTGGTTTGATTTTAAGAAGATTATATGAATATAAGTATTTTCTCTGGAAAATTATATAATTACTGACTGCAAATGATTTTTGATACGGAATAAAATACGGTAAAGGCTATTTATATTTACGGAAAATTAATATCCCGTTGGATCATTCCAGATACAAAATGGTACGTTTATTTATAAAAACTGATCCAAACAGTACCGGTTTTCGGGATAATTATCCAAACCAGTACAATTTGTACTGCGGTCTTGGTCACAGCGCCTGGTTACACGTATTACGAGGTGATAATTGTGATAGTTTAATAAAAAGATCCCGTTTATCAAAAATACGAGTTTTAACGATTTACCGAAATGAATAATGTATCGAAAATATTGCGTCGGGACCCGCGCAGGACAAACCGTACGCCGGATCGAAAAAGTCAAAACATGGAAAATGCTCGGAATATTGCAATTAGGTTAGGAAGGAGTTTTCGGAAGAGTTTCGGGTTATAAAAACGTAAAAACGGATGACGTCGGTTGGTTCCCGATTTTATAAAATAGTTTTAAAATACTCGGAAAAAGATTTTATAAAATCCATATATTTCCTATAAAATCATAAATCAACATAAAAATAAATAGGAAGATATGACAATTATCTATATTTTATTTTGGACATATGAAAATTAAAATACTCAATTAATATTATTTTAAAAACATCCAAACACATTTAACACATAACAAATAATTCACAAAATAGATACTAAACACATATAATAATTGTCTATTAGCAAAAATAATTACACGATATATCCTGGATATTACAGTCATCCCATCATACCATCCACCATATTAACTAGATCCCCCTCCATACCCTTGAAAAAATAGACCTAACCATCATGGGTTTACACTACCCCGTATTGTGTCTGAAATTTTATTTGTGTGGTTTGTGAGCCCAAATTAAGTTGAAACGAGTATGGGTCATAAACATGAATTTCCTCTATTTCAATGAACAAAGAAACATCTCCTGATCTATTCAGCAACATTTCAGGGACATTTAACATTCGCGTAACATCATCATCACATGATATACCCATTTAATAAAAACCTTCAACTAGGTTGTACTGACCAGTGTAAGGATACTTCAAACTCAATTCTGAATTCCAATGACACAAACTAATATTAATTAAATTATACATAACACGTCTAAGTTCATCATAAGTAGTACAATATCACTAACATAACAGACTTGGTTTCAGGTGGATGGTCCACTTGGGTGCTACGAGTGTGCAGAGAAATTCTTTACGTGACATTCATTTAGACTTAGATGGCATGTACGAGGATTCCTTCAACTGGAGGTCCTACGATGATTGCGCGGTCGAGGCCCGAGACATTTCTAAGCTTGAGTTGTCACTGATGAGTGCACCATTCCCCCTCATTTACTTAACATGGGTTTAGTGGTGCTACACTGAATGGGTCACGAGGCAGTTTAAATACTTGCAACAGGTCCCTACTGCATCTCCGCTTACAGGCCATTATTCTTTACACAAGGGTTAGAGTGGATGGCCTTTAAAGGTCAATAGGGTGCGTGAGATGTGAGAGTTTCACCATAGAGACATACTTGGAGTAATATCCGGGAAATATCGTGTAATTATTTTTAGCAATAAATAATTGTTATGTGATTTTATGTGAATTTTTGAAGAATTATTGGATAATTGGAAGTGATGTTTGAGTGTTTATATATGATAAGATCAGGGTATTTAAATTTTTTAAAATGTCCAGAATAACATATAGATAATTTTGGTAATTTTTGGGTTGTTATATGACTTTATAAGGATTTATATAATTAATAATTATTATTTTTAAGTAATTATAAAACTACTTTATAAAATTAGGAATCGTCCAACTTTAACCGTTTTTGCGTTTTTACAACCCGAAACTCGTCAGAAACCCCTTCCTAACCTAATCTGATTATTCTGAACGTTTTCCGTGCTTTGATTTTTTCGATCCGGGGTACGGTTTGAGTCGTACGAGTCCCGACGTAAAAATTTTTGATACGATAGTCATTTCGGTAGATCAATAAAACTCGTATTCTTGAGAGACGAGATATTATTACTTTATTTTCGTATAAAGTGTTTTATAAGAAGCCCAGTTTTGATAATTATCCAAATCTGGTATCAAATTGTATCGTTCTTATAGTTACTTAGCGGCTAAGTAATTTATTTTCGGATCCGATATATAAGTGTAATTATGAAATTATTAAATAAAATATGTTGTGGTTCTGTCAGCAGAGTGTTATATTTATTAGTAGCTAAGTGTGACTCTGTGATATTCGAGGATTAATTATATTATTAAATGTTGAGTTGTATTGTTTTGTGTTCACTTTTAAAAGTGATTTTATGTTCCCATAAATATTGAGATTATTTCTAAAATTACTTTTATGCTTTTATAATTTCAATATTTATTTTTAGGAATTTATAAAATTCAGAAATCGATATTTCATCAGTTATTCATCTTTAAATGATTTTCTAAGTAGCATTTATATGTAAATTCAGTATTTAATTTCAGAATGCTTCAAAAATTACGAAACTCATATTTTCTTAAGTTCAAAATATTTCGAGAATTTTAAAATTATTCCGGAAATTTTTGGCTTTTATTCGCCCGCGCGTCTGTTCTTTAAATTGTAAAATGCGGGTCTTATGCGCGTTCCAAAAATGACTTAAAAATTAAAAAAAAAATTATATTATTAGTTTTTAATTATTTTAGGAATTTTAAAACTATTTTGATAGTTTCTCGGGTTAATTTTACCCGCAAATTAGTCGTCATATTGCAAGTATCGTGTTAATTGCGGGGTTTTGCAGATTAAATAAATACAAGTTGGGGGCAGATAATTACGTTTGGTCATATCCTTTTTCTTTAGTTCACTTGTCTCTCTCATCCAATCTCTCGATTCTCTTCTCACTCTCTCGTCTCTCTCCCTCTGTAATCTCTCATCTCTCTATTCTTCCTTCTCGGTTTATTCCTCCAATTAATCAATCCCTCTCTTCTCTTCGTGTTGTTTATTTCTTCATTTTTCCCTGTTCTCTCTGTTCTTGTTGCAACGCCCCTGCTCCGTTCCCTTGCCGCGTTTCTGATTTTTCCGGCGAGCTGTCGCCGCCTGCTTCTTGCCACCTCGATATATATATGAACGTATGTATATGTTTGGGTGTGGTATTTCCGTTTTACTTCCTGTTGCCGCCGCCCCTCACCGTTTCCAGTGAGGACGGTGGCGCGTGGCTATTAATTGTTGCGGTTTTTTGGTTGTCTTAATTCAGTTGTTTTGATGATGGTTGTTTTTATTTTTGTTATTTTTGCAGAAATTAAGTTGAATGAATTCGTGAAAATATAAGTATAATTTCGTGCGGAAATTGTTAATTAATCGGTGAAATTAATTTGGAAACCCGAATAATATCGGGAACCAATAAATTTTGCTGTCGACGATGAGCATTGGCGAGTTGACGGTGATGATTTTAATCTGAGCCCTACGTTTATAAATTAAATAAATTAGTTCGTGAAGTTAATTTCGAAACAAAAATGATTAATTAATTTTAAAAGTTGTATCGTTAGTGGAAATTGATTTCAAATTGTGAATACGATATTGACGTCAATAATGTTTCGACGGGTAGTCCGAAAAATAGAGGAGGCACTGCACGATTTTCGGGAAATTAATTCTGAAAATACGGGAACGTAACCTATAATTATCGAAAATATCGAATAAAAATATATAATTATATTATACGAAACCTAATTACGTGTCGTGACAAGATATTTTATAAATAATCGATTACCCTACTTTTCAAAATGACGGCTATACGTACTTTCTGAAAATTAGTACCGAACCGAATTTCGAAGATGTGGACCTTGATTGTTATGTGTATTACAATAATACATATATAAATGCGAGTCATGTTATGAAATCGTATGGGTAGAATTGATAGTGACATTATGTTAAGCATAAACGATTATCAAAATTAGGGTATCTCGACTCTGTAGGTTCTAGTCAGAGGACCCGAGGATTGACATCGGACTAAGAATAACCTAGTGGTCAGTCGTCAAGCTCAGCAAGGTTCCAATCGAAGGACTTGAGTGTTGGAATCATAACCAGGATAAGTTAGTGATTAGAAGATAAAGCCGAACATCCAAGTCGGTCCAAAGTCAACCAATAATAGTGGTTAAAGCTTATCAAGGCAAGTAATCCTGAACTTTCTTGTGATATACTGCAAGTCTTCCTTTCCTATTCTAAGTTCAGAATAGTTAAATATTCTATATTTCGCTATAATTACTCTTATTTATGCATGTACTTTTCATTATTGTTCCTTTATTATCGATTGATCTCTTGAGCAAATACCTATTATTCCGGGTTATTTGCGAACCCTGAATCGGGATGTTTTGAAATTAAAATGATTTGAAATCAAAATACTCTACGGGCTGGATGTTTACTATGAGGGCCAGTGATGAACTGGACCCTATGGGCTGGGGATGAACCGGACCTTTGGGCCGGGGATGAACCGGACCTTTGGGCCATAGTGTCTGGGTACCCGAATGGATCTATACAGGTAGGTATAGATCTACATTATATCCTGACTGATCAGCAGGGTATGAGTGTAAACGTTGAACTAGTATCCAGTCTAATTTATTGTTGATCGCCATTGACGATATTCTCTCTTGAAAAGTTTCAAATCTACAAAACCGGACAAAGACCTGGTTGAAAAGATGAATGAGTAAATCACTCATTGCTTTTAATTTATGATAGAGGGCCAATAAAGGCCAACATTTTATTCACTCAACTATTTCAAGTAAATAGAAATGTTTATAAATTACTTAAAACTTTTTTCTAGAAATCTCTTTGAACTTAATACCTGGAATTATGATACTTGCTGGGCATTTTTGGCTCACTCTTGCTTTGTGAATTTTTATTTCTTTTAGAAACACATGGGAATAAAAGTGAATAGCTCGTAATAGACAGCAGAAGTTAGTAAGACCACAGCTGCAAGAGGGAGAAGATGTTAGAATGAGTAAGACAAGGGAGTTAATACCGAGGTAATAAACTTGTATTTTAATTATTGTAGAGTTAAAAGGCTAGATTCTTGTTTCATACCATAACCTGGAAACGATCGCGAATTGAGGGGTCATTTGTATGTTATTTTATTTTTTGTAAAGATTGTTTAGCGACACTCAATCTTAACCCCGAATTTTGGATGTTACACTTGGGCCACCATATTATGATGTACAGCCAAACCTATGTGCGTAGTTGAGTATCCTCAGTGGTACGATAGAGTCGCTAGGCATTTTATGATCAACCTCAGGATTTGGAAGGAGCGTCATGGATTCCAGATATCGCAGAGGGAACCTACCCGTGGCTGTAAAATTCCCCCAATCAACCTTGTTATATTGTGTAGTACACTGCCTTTCAAATACCACAATAAAAGATGTTTACATCTTCAAAATTTTCATTGCAGGTTGAGGGCTTGTCTAATGTCTACCGAAACCTTCAAGACTGCGGCGTCGCAGAGAATGATCAAGACGTTGATGATGCACGACATGGTATACATGGTAAACTTAATATCATGGGTTATTCACACCATCTACGGAGACCCCCTTATCCCGCACCGAATGTTAAATATACTAGACCCCATGTTGTAGGTGGCCATACCAGTAGGCATGCTACTCCAGTTCTTTATGCCACTTCAGCTCCTCGGGATGGTTGGCTGCCTTGGGTTCATCCCACTGATGATGCTGGCTCTTCATCATGTACGGGTGCATACTTTGGTTGGGAGTAGAGTTCTCATGGCCATGGATCAGGTGACTATGCTTTGGACCATTTCGATCAGGGCCATGGAGGTGGTGGATCTACTTGGGGGTAATTCTCTAAGGGCCATGAATCAGCTGAGTATGCTCGGGACCATTTCCATTAGGGCCACGTAGGTGGTGGGTTTACTTGGGGACAGTTTCCCGAGGGTCATGATGCTGCTATGTATACTTGGGGTCAGAGTTCTCAACTCCATGATGTAGGTGGTATGCATGTTTGGGGGCATAGTACCCACGGCCACGGACCTGATGGATCCACTTTCGGGTAAACTACCCATCCATTTGTTGGTACACCTCCATCTACTGTTGCATTTTTATAGCATATTCAGGGTTTCCCTGGAAACACATATGGCTCATGCTGCTCTTTCTAGACCCCAGCTAGGGGTTTTGTCCCGTGGGCATTGCGTGATACTTCGTCCAGTCAATACGCATCCACAAACGGATATGAGCAGGGAGGTCAGATGCATACATCCCCTATCATACAAAAAATATATGGAGGATGAGATCGATTTGGACGATCAAGAGCCTGATCTTCCTGCACAGCTCAAGCAGCAGCCCCGTATAGCGGTCAAATGAATGGGGAGGCTATGTCACACTCGTGGGAGGTTTTGTGGATGGTTACTAGTACTACTTTTCTTGTATTCAGTCTTTCATTATGACTTTCATTTGACTTATCTTTAGTCCGGACTTGTTGATCTTATTTGTATGACTGGATTCTATTTTTTTGTTGTGTTACTTTTGTTTGTATGCTTAATTTCTTTATTACGGGAAACATCACAGTGCTTATGGTATGTCTACATTACATATGTACCAAATTCAGTAAAATAAAACACTATATATAAAAAGGATTCATGAAAAAATAAGGGTATATCAAATTAAATGGATTATTACAAAAATAATGGTACATCAATACCAAATCACATACGAAAACAAAACATCAACTTTGTCAATACAATTAAAATTTCTTAAAAATCACCAAGTTCAACAAACTGAAATGCATTCCATTTATGCCAACATTAATGACAACAGTAATAAATCCATAAAATGATTAAAGTAATAGACTCGAGCATAACAAAATTAAAATTGTCACATACTGAAAATAACGTTACATTATAAAAACAAAAAACTAAAGCAGTACATTAATGGAAAATAATAGTACATTAATAAAAAAACAGAAATACAAAATGGAAACATGCGGAAAGCAAAATAAAAAAATAATAATTATGGCAACATCCTGTGATCCAGCTTCAACATCATCATCATCCTGCACTGTCATTATCGTCACCATCCTTAATCATGAATACTTCATGTCCACAGAAGAGGTGTATTGAAATCGTAAAACAATTTCTTCCGCATTCTAGAGATTAACGTAATATCAAGTTGAAGGTGCATCGGTCAACCAGGTCTCACCATCAGTATCAAGGTTCATTTTACAGTCAGAATTGGTGATGGTATATGAGTTTAAATGTTGCATAGCAGCGCAGTTCAATGCCTTATTAATCGGTACAACATTTTCTTCCAAAAAGACAACTTTCACTTTGTTAGTGCAATATAATAGTAATTTTTTGGAAATACAATACAGTTTTTTAAAAATCTTTGCACGACGATAGATTTATTTTTTTTATTGCTTACATTTCGTCACTAATGACCAATTTCAGAGACCTTTGTTGTTCATTTCTTGAATTTGTTATGTCTTGTACATTTTCTCGCTCAATAATTAATCCAACAACATCTACAACCCCAAAAAAAAATATCATAGATATATTACTAAATGTAATGCCAAAAAGTACATTGAAAATGATGTACAACAATTACCAATGCAGTGATTATTTTGGAAGTGAACTTGATCAATTGTTGCAAGATCAACAAAATCAAATACATCTTCATAAGTTTTAGAAACTTCGGTATTTTGGATTAAATAATAAATGAGAATGTGCATGTCACTTTCCACACATTTATAAGTGCCCTCGTAGGGTGTCAAAAGAAAATTTGAAATATCATAAGTTCAGCCTTCGATAATTCAACCATGAAAATGACCTACCTAGCTCCTCAAATAGTATCCATGCATGAATACGGTTGCGCTGTAAAAAAATCATGAATAGATTTATAAATGAGAAATATTAATAATTTGAACCACATAAATAAATTTGGTGATTGGCAATATTAATTACTCAAAGCATTTTACATATTCATCGACAAATATCATCTGCAAACCTCGATCGGCTACATTGTTACTCTTATAATCATCTCATTGTCATGATATTTGAACTTTTATTCTCCACTGAATTTGATTTACAGGTTAAAGGTTTTGTAGAGATGTGTATGTTACTTAAGCCATTAAAATGTAGTCTAAATGATTTATGAATTATGCAATCACAAAAGAAATCTTTGAAGCCTTATGCCCGTATAGTGTTTAATTTATAGAACCACATCACCAAATCAGTTAGGTATCCCGTGAATATACAATATAAGCCACGTGCAAGGATTTTCAATAATTTTGAGACAAACACTGAAAAGGTTTCGGTGGAAGAAGACATTAAAAATATCAATGACAAGTCAAATCAAATGAATGAAATACAAATGAAAAGATAACTCTTTGATAAAAAAAAATCACTTTTTACAGTGCTTATGCGTAATTCATTGATTATATGTTTGATAGTAGTTGAAATCATGCATCAATAATCTTACGCATTACAAATTTCATTTATTTTACTAGTGATAAAAATACAATGTTCTTGACTTCTAATATTGTAAAAAAACAAAAATAATTTAATAAAACGAATTGTCAGTACTTGTTGTTTATTCACTTCGTACCTTAATAACAAAGAGTACATTCGATTTTATCGCAATGAGTGTAATAGTTTATATAATTGTCTAGACAATAACTGTAATGACAAACACATTTTTTATTGAAATGGATAACAAATTACATTGAAAATGAACATTGAATAAGTAATTATATAATAAGGAAAACATATTGCAAGTAAAGATACGATACTGAAACAAGGTGCAAATTTTTTAGCCATCCACGTGATCAACTACATACTCATCAAACTCTGGATCCGCAATCTCCTTAGTAATCTCATCGCCTACATCCTTATCCTCCTGTATCATGCATCACAGAGGATGTATGCATATAATCTCCTTTCCTATATTTATGGGTCGAGGCGTACATACTCACCGAGTATCACGCAATGGCCACGGGTCGGGGTCCTGAATGTTATGACCCCAAGTTGTAGTCATACCAGTATCTTCATGGCCCCAAGAAAAATCTCCAAATTTTTCTCGTCATTTTCAATTTGATTTTAAAATGTTTAAAATTAATTTTACTTAAATAACTGTCAAAAGTATAAAAAAAGAATTACTAAATAACATATATAAAATCATAAATAAATGTAATAATTAACATGATTGGATCAAATAAATCAGTAATCAAATCAAACAAATCAACCCCGATAAATGTAACTAATTTTTCGGAGATGACCAAATACCAATTAATCAAACCATTATCATTCTAAATAAATTAGTCCTCTAATAAAATTATATCTAGTTCATTAATAAAAATATGGTGAATAAAAATAGAAAGTTGGAAATAAGATAAGGCGTGTGGATTCCACCCTGTATATATATAGCTGGAAGGTAGAACAAACAAGGCGTGTCTTGAGAGACAGCAGCAGTGTTGAAGTTTAGAGAGAGAAAACAGTAATAAAATCTTTGTATTCTAGAGAGAGAAACTGAAAGCTCTAACAAATACTTACAATATGGCATGGCCTTCTTATTTGGATGAATATGAAAAGCTTGTCATCAGAATGACCACGCCCAGGTTTTTATTTTCTTCATTTTTCTTGATTATTTTCATTTTTTGGGGTTTTTATTTTTGTGATTTTTGTAATTAATTTGCTTATTTTCACCTTGTTTTTGATGATTCGGCAATACCCATATGATATCTTGAATTTTTACATGTGCAATATGAATATTTCAAGAATTTATATATACCACAGTAAATAGTTCTTGAAATTTTTGAAATTTATATTTTGATGATTTTACATGACCCATATGATATGTTGAATTTTTACATGTATAGAATGATCATTTACATGAATTTACTGCAGTAAATAATTACCATGTTAGTTGATGGTAGAATAGTGATTAGTAGTACTAAACTGTTACACTAATCTTGGGTAATTAATTAATTTTTAATTTTTTAGAATTTTTTTATGCTGATCTTGCTTGTTTTACTTGGACTATTTCAAGTCACACCGACTTTGATTTTATTATTCTGATGAAGTTGAATGTTTTTAGATTGAAATGAGATGAATTTTGATGTTTCCAGAATGTTTGACTTGTGTTTTATTTTGGTACAGGGTCAGTGTTGATAATGCTGGTTGTTCCAACGCAACCCGCGTTACGGTGAGACTAAATTTTTCGATTGACTAGACTTTTGTGTTTGTTTGAATTTTTTGCTGGACTAATGTTGAAAATTGGTGTTTACAGATTGATAGTGCTAGAAAACATAAGACACTTCTAGAGGCAGTGCAGGTTCTTACGGACTTGAATTTATTGTTTAAAAAGGCTTATGTTTCGTCTGATGGGAAATGGTTCATGGATGGTAATTCCGGTACCTTGTTTACTTGTTTTACTATTCATTTTAGGTGCATGATGATTAGATTAGAGGTGGCAGTTTTGGGTTATAGGATCGGTTTTATAGACGTAGCAGTTTCATGCCGTTTTAAAGCTTACTGATATCTTGAACTAATGAATGTCAAAAAATGAGTTACTCTGGATCATATTGAGTTAGTCGATTCATGTTGTGTCTTATGAAGGCTTTGGCGTATTTAATCGAGTCGGTTTCTGAGGCAGATTCTTTGTCGTGTAAGACAACCCCTAATGATGATAGTTAGTTTTGAGCGGAAAATAATGTCATTTTATTTGTTTTTGATGATGCTACAGTTTTTCATGTAACTGATTTGGATGGGAATAAGCTAATCGATGAAGGTGTCATTAGCAACATTGAAAAGGTTAACAAATTAAGTCTAAACTTTAAGATGTTCTTATTTCAATTATAATTGTATCATTATAATTATGTTGACTTTGGTTGCTATCTGTTTGTTTGTTGATAGTGTCTTGGTAAACTTCATTATTCGCCACCACCATCAAAGTGCGTTGATGATCTGACAGCTTTGGAATTAACGGGAAATGATAGAGTTGGTTTACTTTCTGAGGTTTTCGCCGTATTGTCTGATTTGCAAGTTAATGTGGTTGAGTCTAAGGTGTGGACACATAATGGCCGAATAGCATCTCTCATCTATGTTAAGGATTGTGAGTCAGGGTACCCAATTGAGGATAAGCAGAAAATTCACAGGATCGTGACACGGTTGAGAAATGTTCTTGAAGGAGATACTAATATTAGAAGTGCTAAAACTGTTATTTCTTTAGCAGTTACTCATACAGAGAGAAGACTTCACCAGATGATGTTTACAGACCGTGATTATGAAAGAAAGCCGATAATTAGGACTAATGGTGACTCCCCAATTGTCTCTGTTCAAAATTGTTTAGAGCGTGGTTATTCTGGTGTAAATATTAATTGTAAAGATAGAGCCAAGCTTTTATTTGATGTTGTCTGCACTTTGACCGACATGGAGTATGTTATCTTCCACGCAACTGTCAAAACAGTATTCAGTCGAGCAAATATGGTACATGTTCTTCAGCTTATGCAAATCTGCAAATATTACTTATTATGATCTTTCACCTTCTATGAAGCAAAATCTCTCTTTATCATCCTGTTTTATATATGCATATTTTACATCCTCGGTAAGGAAAGAAAAAATAAGGATTCTGACAAGTAATGCACTGAATTATGTTTTAATATGTTCTCAGGAGTTCTTCATTAGGCATATAGATGGTACCCCTATTAGTTCAGAAGCGGAAAAACAACGTGTAATCCTCTGTGTACGAGCTGCAATTGAAAGAAGGGCATCCGAGGTAATGTTTAGTGAGTTATATCTATATTATATTAGCACAACCCCTGCTTTTAGAAAATTAGATCATTAAGTTCTGTTCCAGATTATATGAATTTTAGTGTTTGATGGGGTCTTATGTCTTGACTGATTAGCTTAGTTATTTCAATAGGGTTTGCAATTGGAGCTTTTGGCAGATGACAAGGCAGGACTACTGGCAGATGTGATGCGGACCTTCCGTGAAAATAGTCTTAATGTGACAAGGGCTGATATAGCCACTACATTGGACACTGCTCGGAATGTATTCTATGTAACGGATTCCATTGGCAACCCAGTGGATTCAAAAACCATTGAAACGGTTCGACACCAAATTGGATTTGACAAGTTACGAGTAAAGGAAATTTCATCGATTAATCATGAGAAGGAAGAAAGGGATGATGAAGCCACTGCTGGTGTTGGTGGGGCAGTTTTGGAATCGCTTGGAAGCTTAGTGAAAAAGAATCTATACAATTTGGGATTTATAGGATCTTATTCCTGAATAAAGAACAAGACAGGGTGTAAAGAATTGCACATAGCAGGTGACATATACTTAGTTTCAAGGTTGGACAATGGACATTTGTACATAGACTAGGTGGCTGTATAGTTGGATTTGGTCAGTAGTAGTTTATAAATACGTAGAGATATGCATGGTACATAGATAGTCTTGATTATATTGGTGGGATTTTGAGGAATTCAAAACGGCGGATGGAAAGTAGGGAGAATGGTTTCTAGATGATTAGGTCTTAGGCTCCGTTTGGGATTGCCGTTAAAAATTGCTGTGCTGTTAGAAAAAGTGCTGTCGAAAAAAGTGCCGCTGTAAAAATCAGATAACTGTTTGGTAATTTTTTTGATACGTATATGTTTTGATGCTAAAAATTAAAAATAATGATGCTTTTGGTAAAATTTGATGGTAAACTCTGCATCTGCTTCCCGCAACAACTGAAAAACAGCTTTTTCTAAAAGTACGGGGGACTTCCTTTTTCTAACAGCAGTTTTTTTTGTCAAAATCACTTTTTCGAAAAACAGCTTTTAAATTTTATCAAACAGTTTTTTAAGTGCTTTTCAGCTGTTGCTTTCTGCTACAGTAATATCAAACACACTCTTATTAATATTTTATTGCAGCTTGTACGTATATAAAAGACTAGTTGAGGTATATGTATTGTAAATTTGTAATAGCCAATTGCTATCCTTCTCTCAAGATATTTTGTTTGATACTGTTAGGCGAAAAAAAGGAAATCAAACTTTTCGAAATGATTTACCTACAAAATTCTCATGACTTTCAGCGTCTAGAAAGCGCAAATTCATATATCTTAGATCGAAAATGTCCTGTTTTTCATGAATTCTACCACGACTCCGATAACTGTTTATACAGTTTTAGACCGATATTTTAGGCCTTTACAATCATAAATTTGATTTTACGTGAAATTTAAGTAGGAATGAAGTAAGCTGGCTTTTTTAACAGTCCACTATTTTAATCCTTAATTTCTCGTTCAAGACGGAACAAGACGGTAATGGAATGAGAAGTCATCGGCTCATTTAATCCTGAATTTCTTATTATTGTGAGCACAGAACGAGTTTATAGTCATTAGCATAATGCAAGCTTTGTGGAGAAATTTTTATGACTAATCACTTGTTTTCCCTCTGTGCAGTGCGTTAATTTATGTAACAGGGATAGATACATGATAAAATATCGAAGACAAAGAAGTGAACCATAGTAAGGGGAAAGGAAGCAAAGAAAATGACAGACTGTAGAACAATTTAAGCTATATGAGGACGCTTTTCATTGAAATGAAATATCGTAGTAAGATATTTTTGATGTCCCCGTTAACTATTAAATTTTGTTGAATTGTTAATCACGACCAATGTACTCCTCTCTTTACAATTAAATAATAAATTAAATAATAAATTTTGTGAAGTCGTCATAGGAAGCAACGGTGCAGAGGAATTGGGAAACAACATCAACAATATTAAGTAGTTAAAAGTTTAGTCAATCAAGATTACAGCATTTATCGAAAATCCTAGGTAATTATTCCACTTTTGTCAGTTAACCCTGTTCTGTTTTGCCGGTAATTTTTGTAAATTTGGTCGATAGTAGTTTTTAGTGCCAGTCTCACGTACCCAAATTACTCCAGAATTCTTCCGTAATAACGGAACCAAAATTCCTAAACAGCTTCGAAAAAGAAGTATTCAGGTTTATTTTTCCGAGGTCAGCCAAATTCCAATTTTTTTTAAAGATATTTAGTTGAAAATAAGAATGCAAGAAATAATTTATTAATTTTTTGGACAAAAGGGTACTGTATTGTATATTAGCACATCTGGTTCCACCTATTATTCCACAACGAAAGGACAGCAAGGTAAAAAGGTCATGGACCTTGGACTTAAAATATCGGGAGATATTCTTTTGGATGCGAATTCGATTCCATAATTATAGATTACATTGTTGCATTATTTCACATTGATTTTTCAGGAGCCCCGTGGTCCTCACTCTTCCACCAACAGCCGGAAATCATTTTTTAGTTCAAACTACAAATAAGAAAAGTGACACCAAACCAACAAAATGGTTGATGACGTGATAAAGTGGTTTAACTCTTGTTCCTTTACGAAAGATCAAAAGTTTGACAAAAAATAAAACAGAGATCGAAATCGAAAACTATATATCACTCATAATATGAAATTGTAATATTAGTGTCTTAGAGCAAGTTCAATACTAGATGTAAAATAACTATAGATATTGGTATAATATAACTGTTGGACAAACTTAGTATTTTAGACTAAGTTGTGAATCATTTTGAGACTCTATATGAGTGAGACACATTATGTGTTAGTGGTGTGTATTTATTGGAACGTATTCTCCTCTTCGAGGGGATTCCAACGCATATTTACACGCTCAAAATAAGTAAAAGGTGAATGAGAACTGATATTCCAAAATTTTACCTTTTAATATGAAAAGTGGTTTTGTACCACATCGAGAGTAGCACAAACCTATTCTTTAATTTTTCTTATAAATACCATGTATCACATCGAAAAGAAAAACAAGTCATTTCAAGCCTCTCTTTATAAATAGAGTCTTAGGGCATCAGTTTTATTAAGTCAAGGGAATAAGAGTCATCTCTTTCATTCTCGGTCTCTTTAGTCTTAAATTTTTCCAATATTCCGGTGATAGTTCTCGGGTTTAGTTCAAGTTCGCTGAGAGTATATTCGATCTATCGATTATACTGGTATCTCGTTTTATCCTGAGAGGCTATCGACTCGCACATACGGTGAGAGGCGAAATAACTTTAAGGAGACAGTTTCAACTGGACTCGAGGATCTCCATTTGGTTATATCCTTTCTTTCTCTGTTTGAGTTCATTTACTCACGCACACACTTATTTGATTCATATGTATTAATTGCAAATTGTATTCACAATATTAAAGCTATTTTATTTTATACATCTGTGACTGATACATCTGTATCTGCTTGTTTTTTTGAGTAACAGATCGATGGAGAACCAAACTGTGAACGATCCGATGAACATGACAGCTGATCCCAACGCACAGATCATTGGATCTGATGGGGTTCACCAGCAGTCGATTAACCCTAATGCACGGATCGTACGATCTGATGGGGTCAAACGCCTGTTGGACATGTGCCTTCGGGACATGTACCTGTGGGACACACTGTCATTGGACAGTTTAGTGTTCCTCTTGGACAGATATCGGCAGGATTCACTCCTCCGATCATACCTGCGGTGCCTACTGGTGTGCATACACCTGTAGTACAAACGCACGTACCATCTGTTCCACCTGTGGTGCCTGCTGCACCTGTTATGCCAATTGTGCCTGCTGCACATGCTGAAAAACCTGAGAAGTTCAACGGAACGAACTTCAAACATTGGCAACAAAAGATGCACTTTTATCTGACCATGTTGCATATGGATCGCTTCCTTAAGGAAGAACAACCGTTGCTCACTGCTGAGAGTAACATGCAGACTGTGTATGCTGCTGATGCTTGGAAGCACTCCGATTACATCTGTCAGAACTATGTGTTAAATTATTTGTCTGACTCGTTGTATAATGTATACAGCGCGAAGCCAACAACTAAGGTCTTATGGGAGTCACTTGACCATAAGTATAAAACCGAGGACGCTGAGGCAAAGAAGTGGATTGTTGGCCGCTTTCTTGATTATAAGATGGCAGACTCTAAGACTGTGGTCAGTTAGGTGCAGGAACTGCAGGTGATCATTCATGACATTCATGCTGAGGGAATGGTCATAAGTGAGTCTTTCCAAGTTGCTGCTGTTATTGAAAAGCTTCCACCTGGATGGAAAGATTTCAAGAACTACCTTAAGCACAAGCGAAAGGAGATGTCTATGGAGGATCTTATTGTTAGACTTCGTATTGAAGAAGACAACAGAGGGTCCGAGAAGAAAGTTAATGTTGCCACTGAGAAGGCAAACATGGTGGAGCATGCTCAAAGCTCCAAGCCCAAGAAGACTAATTCTAGTAAAGGGGCAAAGCTGGCACCCAAAGGAGGGATTTCGAAGTCGAAATTTCAGGGGAAGTGCTACAACTGTGATAAAGTTGGTCATAGGTCTTCTGACTGCAAGAAGCCCAAGAAGCCCAACAAGAAGAAAGAAGCAAACATGGTAGAGAATATCTCCAAGGAGATGGGTGATATAGACCTCTGTGTTACGGTCTCTGAAGTGAACCTGGTCGGTTCTAATCCACGTGAATGGTGGATTGATACTGGTGCTACTAGGCATGTTTGCTCAGACAAGGCGATTTTCTCTAGCCTCAAAGCTTCCGACGCTGGTGAGAAGCTTTACATGGGGAATTCAGCAACTTCTACCATTGAGGGTGAAGGCACGGTGATCCTGAAGATGACCTCTGGGAAGAATCTGACTTTGAAGAATGTACTTTATGTGCCTGATATTCGCAAGAACCTTGTGTCTGATTCTCTGTTGAATAAGCATGGCTTTCGCATTATAATAGAGTCAGATGGGCTTTTTAAGCTCAATGTAAGCTTATGGGCTTTTTAAGCTCAATGTAATGTCCGTTAAGGACGACAATGAAATGAAGAATTCTTCTGCTTACTTGCTTGAGTCTCCTAATTTATGGCATGCTAGATTAGGACATGTAAATTATGACACTTTACGACGTTTAAGTGCAAAAGAATACATACCTAAACTTACTATCGATTCAAAACATAAGTGTGAGACTTGTGTTGAGGCAAAATTAACGAGATCATCATTTAAACGTGTGGAAAGGAACACCAAAGTGCTAGACCTAATACATAGCGACATATGTGATTTAAAATTCGCTCCAACAAGAGGAGGAAACAAGTATTTTATTACATTCATTGATGATTGTACAAAATACTGTTATGTATATTTGTTGAAAAGCAAAGACGAAGCTAGAGATAAATTTAAAATCTATAAGGAAGAAGTTGAGATACAACAGACTGAGAAAATCAAAACGATACGAAGTGATCGTGGAGGTGAATATGTTGAACCATTTGGAGAATTCTGTTCACAATATGGTATAATCCATGAGGTAAGTGCACCATACTCCCCTCAGTCAAATGGTGTGGCTGAAAGGAAGAATCGCACTCTGAAAGAAATAATGAATGCGATGTTGTTAAGTTCTGGGCTTCCACAATCGATGTGGGGAGAAGCCATCTTAAGTGCAAATAATATTTTAAATATTACGATGCGCAAGAATAAGGATGTAAGTCCTTATGAAATGTGGAAGAAAAAGAAACCAAGTTACCAACACCTGAAAGTGTGGGGGTGCCTTGCATAGGTACTGATCCCTACACCGAAGAAGGTGAAGATAGGTCCTAAGACTGTGGATTGTATCTTCATCGGATATCCTCCACAAAGTACTGCATATCGATTTCTTGTTCATGAATCCAAGATTCCTGATATTCAAAAGAATACCATTATGGAATCAAGGAATGCCTCATTCTTTGAGACGATGTTTCCCTGTATTCCAGGAAACCAACAACCTACGATGTCTAAACGATCTCATGAGTCTGTAGATGACGATAATGAGAGTGACGAAAGTGAAGACGAAAATGTGGGGGTAGTGAGAAGGAGCAAAAGACAACGAACGGAGAAATCCTATGGGTCTGATTTTATGACCTATTTGCTCGAAGAAGGTGACCCAAAAACCTATAAGGAGGCGGTTACCTCACCTGATGGACCTATGTGGAAAGAGGCCATAAAAAATGAAGTTGATTCAATTATGCAGAATCATACTTGGGAACTAGTGGACTTGCCAATTGGTTGCAAACCATTACGTAGCAAGTGGGTTTTCAAGAAGAAGTTGAAAACTGATGGAACTATTGATAAGTATAAGGCCAGAGTTGTGATTAAAGGATACAAGCAACAAAAAGGCCTTGATTATTTTGATACATATTCTCTTGTAACGAGAATAACGTCCATAAGGATGATGTTTGCTATTGTTGCAATATGTAATCTAACTGTACATCAAATGGATGTGAAAACAGCCTTCCTAAATGGGGACATAGATGAGGAAATCTATATGGAACAACCCGAAGGGTTTGTTGTCCCGGGACAAGAAAGGAAAGTTTGTAGATTGGTGAAATCATTGTATGGTTTGAAGCAAGCGCCTATGAAATGGCATGAAAAATTTGACGAGGTTGTGCTGGCTAATGGCTTCAAAATCAATGAATGTGATAGCTGTGCATATTACAAGGATAACGAGAGTGGCTATGTCATGATGACGCTATATGTAGATGATCTACTTATTGCCGGAAGCAATGATAAGGTGATCAAATCTACCAAGGACATGTTGAAATCAAGATTCGACATGAAAGACATGGGACTAGCAAATGTAATTCTGGGAATTCAAATTTCTAGAACATCAGAGGGTCTCGCATTAAGTCAACCACATTATGTTGACAAGATCCTTGAGAAGTTTCTTAAGGATGACTTTGAGAAAACCAGGACACCTGTGGATATGACTTTGCACCTATCCAAGAACAAAGGTGTAGCTGTTTCCCAATTGGAATACTCGAGGATAATTGGTAGTCTGATGTACCTCATGAGCTGTACAAGACCAGACATTGCATACTCAATTAGCAAGTTGAGTAGGTTTACGAGTAATCCGGGAGCTGATCACTAGAAAGCGATTATAAGGGTACTAAGGTACTTGAGGGGAACTCGAGACTATGGACTGCACTAGGGCAGATACCCAGCAGTATTAGAAGGATATACTGACGCAAATTGGATATCTAGCAAGAAAGCACTTAAGTCTACGAGCGGCTATGTGTTTACATTAGCTGGAGCGGCAATATCATGAAAATCCTCAAAACAAACGGTGATAACTCATTTCATGATGGAAGCTGAGTTTGTGGCACTAGATAAATGCGCCGAAGAGGCTGAATATCTACGTCAGTTTCTGGAGGATATTCCAAGATGGCCAAAACCTGTAACTGCAATAGGGATTCATTGTGATAGTCAATCCGCTATTGGCAGAGCACAGAGCATGATGTATAATGGAAAGTCTCGTCATATACGACGACGACACAGTCCCATTAGACAATTGATCTCAACCGGAATTATCACTATTGACTATATACCGTCAAAAGATAATATCGCGGATCCACTAACCAAAGGGTTATCAAAAGAAGTGGTTGAGAAATCATCGAGAGGGATGGGCCTTAAGCCTATTGCTTAACGACATCATGGTGGACACCCAACCATTGCTGACTGGAGATCCCAAGAACTTGGTTCAATGGGACAACTAAATCATGATGACCAAATCACTGTGGGGGTAACCCCTGGCCTGTTCCTATGATGAGCAAACAGTGAGACCCGTAAGGTACGAGGTTAAGCTTTGAGCTTTTAATGATCTTTGATGAATACATGGAGTTCAGGAGTGAACGCATGGAATTCAGTTGAGTAAACGCGGGTTACTCTATAAGATAAAGATCACCTATATGGGAGAGAAGTGGGGCCGCTTCAAAGGAGAATTGCGAGGCACAATTCTTTAAAAACTCCTGCAGAACCAGGACGATGTTCCATGGCCAAAATGGACATAATCATGAGAACTGAATGAGTCAGGAAAGATATAGTAATGAGTATGTCATCGTTTACACAAATGGTCGAACATTTCAAGGACATCGCGTCATACTGTCTACCAGTAAAGTCGATATACTTATTCGAGCGAAGGTTCAAGGAGCATTCTCTACCTATCGTATGCTATATCTGATCGCCGGAACTATCACCAAGTCAAGCTCCGCGTCTGTCTGTCTATGTGGTGCGTGCTACTGGACCATCAATCTCATTTGTGGTGGATTGTTGGACAAACTTAGTATTTTAGACTAAGTTGTGAATCATTTTGAGACTCTATATGAGTGAGACACATTATGTGTTAGTGGTGTGTATTTATTGGAACGTATTCTCCTCTTCGAGGGGATTCCAACGCATATTTACACGCTCAAAATGAGTAAAAAGGTGAATGAGAACTGATGTTCCAAAGTTTTACCTTTTAACATGAAAAGTGGTTTTGTACCACATCGAGAGTAGCACAAACCTATTCCTTAGTTTTTCTTATAAATACCATGTACCACATCGAAAAGAAAAACAAGTCCTTTCAAGCCTCTCTTTATAAATAGAGTCTTAGGGCATCAGTTTTATTAAGTCAAGGGAATAAGAGTCATCTATTTCATTCTCGGTCTCTTTAGTCTTAAATTTTTTCAATATTCCGGTGATAGTTCTCGGGCTTAGTTCAAGTTCGCTGAGAGTATATTCGATCTATCGATTATACTGGTATCTCGTTTTATCCTGGGAGGCTATCGACTCGCACATACGGTGAGAGGCGAAATAACTTTAAGGAGACAGTTTCAACTGGACTCGAGGATCTCCATTTGGTTATATCATTTCTTTCTCTGTTAGATTTCGTTTACTCACGCACACACTTATTTGATTTATATGTATTAATCGCAGATTGTATTCACAATAACATCAAAAAGTATGTTTTGGTTCTAAAATATAACTTACTCTCTCCTTGCATAAGTAGTTTTAAATTTTCATAAATTTTTTAATTTCTATTTAATTTAATATTATTTTGATACTTAAAGATGTACAAGATAATAATTATTTAACTTTTCTCCTTCATTTGTAATAAGAGATGACGTGTCAAGGATGCATATATGCATCTTTGGTTTCAAATATAAAACCAAGAATGCATATATGCCTCTAAGTATGGCATCCCTTTAGAGTTTGAGTTTTTTTTTGCATTTGATGCTATAATAAATTAATAGAACCAAAGTATTGCATTGGACTTGCTCTTAATTCTTAATGGTAAGTTTAATGTATGAAATTGTAGAGTCTGCAATTAGATGTGACCACTTGTGCGGGTTCGAACCGCTTGCCCGGGACCGGCTCGGTGTAAAACCCGTATTTATTCGGCCCGATTCGGCCCGATTCGGCCCGGTTCAAAACCGCACAAGTCGGTTGACGTCACGAGCCGACTACGAGTTGATTAATAAGAACCCGCAGCCCCCGAATAACCGCACAGCCCGCAGCCCGCGAGTACTCTGCACAACTGCACTGCTAGTCTATTCTTTCTGTAATTATTTGCTACTAAGTAACAGAGTAGACTAGACTACCACTTGCACACTGACAACTGACAATACTATAAAAATATTTATAATAATAGTAGTTCAATATAGTAGTTCAGACTGCAACTTGATAATAAGTGGAAACCGCGAGTAACCCGTACAGAAGCCCGCGAATAACACGCACAACCGATTACGAGTTCAATTTTGCCGGTTAAGCCCGGCCCGAGCCCGGTTCATTCATCAACATGCCGGTTCAGTGTTGATATTTCGAGTGCCCAACCCGTGTGCGGCCCGGCCCGGCACGCACGGACCGCACAAGTGGCCAGGTCTATTTGCGATGCCTGCACATCTGCATGCCTCAAGCCAGGAACAACTTGTAGTGATGACACAATGGTTGACTTGATGGATTATGTACGTAGTCAGTAATATCATACAGAACAATGGAAGGTAGAATGTCTTAATCCACACAGTTTTCTAAATGTGGTGCAACAGGGGAATGATTCTTAATTTATGTAGGTATCGATTCTGAGAGTGACTACACTTGACCTAGGCTTTGGCCTGCATGCAACTCATCTCTATCCATTATCCAAACATCTGCTCAATTGGTTTGGGGACGTTTAATACTAGTAATTTACTGTGTTTATATACTCTTAATTCCTACACCCTGTGCCCCAATAACCATTTCTATACAAATAATTTTAGCACAGAGCTAATAAAAAAATATAATTTAATGAAAAAAAGAAGAAAATTGGTATGAGAATGAGATCAATCAATAATTTTTATTTGAAGTAAGTGAAAGAAAAAAAATCAGTGAATGTAACTAATTTTTATATAATAAAATTTTATTAACTTTCAAAATGTTTAGCTTATCAACAAAAACTTTCAAAATATACAAAATTAAGAGGGTATATAAAAAAGAAATGTGTATATAAATGAGTGGTACATATAATAACCTTTAAGGAGGCATCAAATTAATATTATTTTTAAAAGAAAAAATATAGTTATGTTAATAATCCCAATCAATGCTAATAATATATTAAATTAATAAATGTAATGTTTAGACTATTAAGACACTTAACATGTGTTCGACTTTATAAATGATATATGTCAAATTATCTTCTTTTCTTACCTAAAAATGCAAAATTATAGTATAATTTATAACTTAACTAAATATTCACGGTTTTTAGCACCGGAAGTGCTTAACGGCTCAAAATTTAATCCCTAAAAGTATTGTGAATAAAATTCGTAAATTATTGAAGATGTCACTGAATGCATACTTGATTAATGTCCATGCCCTTTTGCTTTATGTATTTTTTCATGCCAGGCAGTCTACGAATGTTCTTGTTTGCTGCAACAAAGTGTTGGTGCGGTGATTAAGCACGATACTGGTTGAGTTCGTGTCCACTTTCGTGTGTCCCCTTATTTTACCATATCCATGGCATTACCTGGTCCCATCTCCCCTTTTCTTTTTATGTGCAGCCTTTCTTTTGAGTTGCATCTAATTCAGTAGGTGCCCTGACAGTCGTTCAATTCTTTATCTCTAAAAGAGATATCTTCCACAGTTT
The DNA here is from genome assembly GCF_009905375.1 of Apium graveolens. Taxonomy (NCBI): domain Eukaryota; kingdom Viridiplantae; phylum Streptophyta; class Magnoliopsida; order Apiales; family Apiaceae; genus Apium; species Apium graveolens. Next base: position 101,493,317 of record NC_133657.1, on the reverse strand, counting down.
TGAGTTACTCATGATTGAAATCATATTTACCCCAAATATCCGGACACAGGTTTTGTGCCAGGGTAGCCAGTTTTCCAGGAAGTAGATTTAACGCGGGCGGGAGAGATGGAGGTTTGGAAGTCACGAGTTCGACTTCGGTGCGTGCATGTGTGATTAACTACAAAAAAAATGTGCCTATTTGATTATTAAAATTATGGTTCATCTTTCTCGGGTGATGAAAAAAAAGGGAAAATCCAAGCTGAAGGAACTTTCTAGAATATGAAATATGACTCTAAGTGTTAACTCATCAGTTCCTGAAAGATTCCTATTCTCAAATGTTACAACATTCCTCCTACAACCCTATCATGCCTCCTACAAAAATTTCCATGCATTAATAAGCTGGAGATCTAAATTTAGGCTTAAATCTGTTCCACAGATTCACTCTTCAATATCTTCCAAGGCACTGTAGATTAACCTGTAGCATGTGCACTGTAGATTAAAGATTCATTTTTTTAACTTGCAAAAACAAAGAGTTCCAGGTTTTAATTTATAAACGAGTATATTTTGTTTAGAATTTAAAAACAAAAGCATCCATCAAAATACCAAAATAAGGAGAGGAAAAGAAGAACCACAAGATAGCCAAGTTTGAAAAGCCGTGTCTTCTTTTCCGGATCAAGTAAGTTAAAAATCTCAGTTACATCAATCAGGTGCTTTCTCTGCATGTACCTGATTCCAGAAAAAAGGCAAAGTTCAAAGAATTGCTCAATTCTCCCATATAATGCATCTAAATTATACAACTGCAGTTAACCTATGCATATTCATAACATGGAAGACACTACGCAGACAGATAATAAAATTAAAAGGAAAAGATGATGAAATTGTAGTTACATCCCTAATCATTAAAAGAAAGCAAACACTCCAAACATCTTAAAAAAAATGAAAAGGAGAAGAGTATGGGAACGGGAGAGAGAGGGATGGTGTGCACATGCTAAAATCCTAAAACCACTTTAATTACACCATGGTCAAATCAGATACCAACATATATGCACATGAAGATGAAATCCAGTTTTAATTAACATGAAGCTCTCAGTAACTTTTTACATATTATCTTAAATTTTCAGAGCCGAAACACACAAGTTCAAACCATTATATCTACCAAATAGAGATAGGTATATGTCTTGTTGGTTTGTGTAAAATAAATCAAGTAAACTAAGAGGAGGATGGACTTACAATCTCATATTGTAGTATAAGTACGGAACACTGAGAAGTGACATTATCCAATGGCCTGTTACTAAATAGAGAAAGCACAATAACCCCTCTGTTATGAACTCTGGCAGAATCACTTGGTTAATTCGAGATGCCGAATCATAAGGATTGATGTAATCAAACTCTAAATCTGACAAGCACATTAGCTGCAATATAAACTTGTCAGTTTATTTCGTATAGGACACCTATTATACTACAAGCCTAAAGCATAGAAACAACATGTGTGTTTCATTTCATCAGTCAATTTCCAAAACAACTGAACATATGCATTATAAACCTTATTCGCCAATTTGACAACTCATGAATCTATTGTTTGAAATGTTAAACCGACACTTCATTAGCAGAAACATAACCTAACAAATGGCAACACGTAACAAAATTCAGACCTCCTCAAATAAATAATGAAACAAATTATTAGTTTTATCGCATTATTGTTTACAAAAAAGTCTGGGTGCCATCAAGTATAAGTCAAATTTCCCAAATAAACCATTTTCCTGACCCAAGTGACCCCCATGCAAGATATATGCCAGCTCATTATAAATGGGTTACAAGTCAGGCTCGTTCTAAGTAGCACTCTGTAACACATCTCTCTCTCTTTGTATTTAGCACCTCCATTTTAGTTGGAAGGATGGAACGGAGAATGGGATGTAATATGTAATGAAAATTAGAGGTGGTAGAGAAAGAAGAAAGAAAGAAGAGCAAGGAATATGAGAGGATGAAAAAATATTTATACTAAAGTTTGTGAAGGATGCAGTTTTATTAAACTCGGTCCATTCTTTCTAGGTCCTATCTTTGAGTCTGGGTCAATATAGGTCATTAATCACATCTATAATTCTCAGAAATATACATACAGCGATATTCATTTATCTCATCACACAGAAGATGCACAAGGTACATGTTGCACATTAAAAATAAAACCTAAAAATTTAAAAATGAGCTCAATGGCTCAGCTAAAAAGGTTCTCATAAGGATTGTTTCTTATAGATTTTAAAAAAGAATTACAACTCTCAGAATAAGATGCTGAATGCCACTTAGGCAACTAATGCCCACGGCCTTGTTCCTTTAACGGATGAAATTCACCTCCTTTAGATCATACAGTATAATAGATAAAATACCTAGTCCAATACATACATTATATTGTGCTTATCAACTTCCTTTATTCTGGGTCATGCTCAACAACTTATAGCCAGGTTCTAAAAGCTACCTTATGTAAGATTAGAACAAGAATAGATATATTCTACCTGAAGTAGGTTGTCATATAAATTAACTTCAACTACATTTTTGCATTCAATTAAAAACCATCAAGATTACTTAAAGTAGCATTACTTTCACTTGTGCATATTTATGTATGTAGAATACGCTTGACCACTTAATTAGAGACATTTTTCCTACATTAAAATTCCCACACCAACATAATTTTAAAAAAACTGCTTCCACATACTCTCATTTTGTTTCAGGTAAATGATATCAATCCCTTAAGACAATGTAGAAAATTTAATAAAATTGGAAACTTATGCACAATAGAAAATGTTGGTAAAATAGTAAAAAACAACAAGACTCTTGTACACACTGATGAAGGACAATGAGGCCAAGTCCAAGGAAGGATTGATAAAGACAAGACAAATTGCATAGTTCTATATCAAAGTAAAAACAAAACTGTAATCTAATACAAATTGCATAATGTATTAGTTAGGTCCTATCCTAGGTATTTCCTCAACTGGACTACAAACAAAAATCAGTACAACTACATTAAAAACCCAGTGCCAAATTGCAAAACAAGTACAACTGTAATCTTTTGACCTAAAAAGCATAAAATCACCTAATTTGGCACGGCGTAGTAAAAAGACGATATTTTTATAATTTTCAGACCAAATCAAGTGATGCTCATGTAAATATGACCCAAAAAAGATAATCATTTGAATTCCGAATTCCAAATAATTTAAAAATCAAAAAACAAGCTGAATAACAAAGACAGATTCATCATAATATATTAAAAGTAAAAAAAAAAAAGAGAACAGAATGAATTAAAAACGGTAACTAAAAACTGACCTGATAAACAACAATCATGATAAGACCTATGAGGATAAAGAAGAACATAACCCATGCCAACATATCACCCATCTTCTCCCTCCTTTTTGTTTCTTTATATATAAGAAGAGGAGGATTATGATCAAACCTTAATCCTGTTATTAATCTCCCCCTCTGTTTAACTAAATCTAATTTTATATAACTGTAAATAAAAAGTCAGAAAATAAAGTACAATCTTCTGGGCTTCTCCAATTTTATGGTAACAGTAAAATGATAGTATAGCATATTATTTTGACTTAATTAATAATTGCGATTTAATTAATGACCTCAATTACTATCTTCTACATTAAAATTAAAGGTTCTTTTATGAAATATTTTAATGACCCAATTATAAAATTCTTTTAATTATTTAATACATTCTGTTAATAAAGGACGTTAAATTTTTACCCGATATATTTGTCCCATTCAATAATTTTTTTGTTAACAGTTTTAGAAATCAAAGTTTTTTTATTTCTTTAAGGTTAATGTTAGGTCTCAATATATTTGTAGAAGGGGGTTGAATACAAATAATACCGTTTAATCGAATAAAATGCGGAATAAAAAAGTAAAAAAAATTCAATTTAAATAAAACTATTATTAAACTTGAAAGGTGTTACAACAATATCGTTTACAAGAGATTAATCTCAAATAAATTATTCCAAATCTAGAATAAATTCGACATGAACTTTTTCTATTTTTGAAATAAAAAAGGATCAAATGCTAAAAGTAATTTGAGATTAAGTTCTAGGGATTTTGATCCGCTGGATAGTTACACAAGAACAAGAAAATGATTTCTAGTGGTTTAGATTTAACAATGAATACTAGAAATTAATGATCTGAGAAATTGCAATAAGTTCTCTGCTGTTTTCTTGGTTTCGTGTTCTTCTGTTAATTTGATATTCAATGCACTGTCTGTTGAAAATCAGCTGCTGCTCTTATATTAAATCAATCCTTGATTTAACTGGCAAGACAATCCTGTGAGCTCAGCAAGACAATCCTTTTAACCGGTAGAACTTTCGGTAGGACAATCTATTGAACTGGCATGACTTTCGGCAAGACAATCTAAATGAACTGGCATGACTTTCGGTATGACTATTGATTGTCATACCGATTGTCATACTAATACAAAAGATTGTCTTGCTGAATTAATTTTGAATTTAAATTCAAAATCAATTCTGAAAAACCATAATATTAATTCAGAATTAATTAATCAATTAATCCTATTAATCAATAAATTAATCTTTGCAGATATAATTTATTTTCTTAATTAAATTATACGACTTAATTAATTAATAGAGAATTAATACTATTCTTGAACAGCAACCACTCTTCTGACAATCTGCTGAAAATCACTGAAACTTATGAATCCATTTCACCACTTCAATGTTGACACTCGATGTACTGTCTAGTTCATGAATGACTAACGTCTGTGATGTTTCTTCATGTCTTGATTTTCTTCAGATTAAATCCCTGTAATTAATTGATACCCTGACGAGATCTCTGTCACTTGATTAAATCCACAATCTTGATTTATATTACTGAGGCTTCATCAATTTCTTGAGCTTCTTCCAGTGAATTAAGTCCTCAAGTCTGTAGATGAACAATGTTACTTAATCCTTTGACATATGTTACTTTGAGAGATCTCTCTGACGATAGAACCACTATTTACTTGTTAAATCCTTATTTGAGTTGAGTTAAATCCTCGAAAAAATAAATAGGCTATGACATATGCCTTTCAATCTCCCCCTATTTGTTTGTTAGACAATAACAACAAATACCTAGAGGATAACTCAACTAACAAATAAGAAAAAGATATAAACAGTAATGCAAAGTAAATAGCAGAAAAATTCTGGATTATATTTAACATTTTCCGGATTCCAAAAGAAATTTACAAGTGAATACAAGATAGATGTTCCTCTAGACTGAACATATAACTACATTAGTCTATCTTGATTCATAAAGCTCTAAGCATATTACATTAAGTTTTGAGCTAATTGAATTCAGTTGTCTTCCCTTCCGAATTCACCTTCTTCCAAATCTTGAAGCAACTCCTTGTCAAAGACACGATCCTTTTCAGAAGTGAAGCTGGCTGGTCTGACTGGTTGAACTCCAACTGACTTTAGCTTATTCTTCAACTGATTGTACCTTTTAATATTCTTTTCACAATAAGCTTGAATCAGATCGGCTGCTTGAGTTTTCAACATGGATGAATATCCAGCAGTTCTTAAGTGATGTTCCATCCAGACAAGATGCTTAGCAGAGTAGTCTTTAAGAGATTGTGAATCGAGCTGGCAGATTTGAAGACAGTCAGACTTAAAGAATCTTACCTGATGAGGATTGTTGACCACTTGAGGACTAGCCCTGCTGGCAAACTCTTTGAGCCTTTCTCGAAGAACTTCATTCAATTCTGAGCTTCTTTTGACTTTGTTAAGAAGAACCCAAATCTCTGATAAAGAACGATTCTCAAACAGATGAAGTGATACCTTGAAAGATCCTTCGCTCTGACAATATACAAATATGCTCATTTCATTTAGAGATCTGTCAAAGGCAGCTGTGATCCTTGAGACTTCAGTCTTGATAGCATTCATGTACACGTCATTGTTTGGATTAGAGATCTCCAGCTTGTTAAGAAGATGTAGAAACTGCCTATCATTGTTTGTGCTCAGCTGAGGCATATCAAGTACTCTTCTAGCTTCATCCCATTTTTCACCAATCTTCAGTTTGACATCTCTTCTCCTTTCTTTAGCTTTAATGTCATGAAGACGTTGCTTTTCAAGAGTTTCTGTTCGTTCAATGTTTTTCCTCATGTCAATGATCTGGGATACCTTTTTGAGTTCAGCTTCTTTTCTTTTCAACTCTGACTGCTGCTGCTGAAACTCTTTCTCAAAAACAGGATCCACTGGAGCTTCCTCTTCCCATTTTGCAAAATCACTTTCCTCCTCAGCTTCAAAGAAACCATCTTTATCTTCCAAGACTGGTTCAGTGGGAATGTCAAAAATATCAAAGTCATCCTGTTCTCCACTATAGTAGACATCATCAGCCTTCCCTGTGCCTCCAGCAGACGAATCTTTTTCTTTTCCCTTTCCACTTCTCCCTTTCTTCTCCCCCTTAGTTGAGGAATCCTCTACAGACTTTCCCTTAGACCCTCGATGACCTCCATCACCTCCAGAGCCTGAGCCTCCATCAGACGACCCTTCAAAGAAAGTCCGTTATTCTTCATTAGTGCAGTGAGAATTTTTGATCATGAAGTACAAGTGCTTCATCCCTTCATTGAGATGTTCCATGCCCGTCTCTATCTTCAGAAATCTGGAGGAGTCCAGTGAATGATTCATTTCAACCAAGTCTTCAAGAGAAGTCATTCTTGAATGGAGAGAGCAGAAGTTTGAAATGTCTTCAGCTGATAAAGTTGGAGATGCCTGGATTGAGTTAAGCTTTGGTACAACAGAGGTCTTCAAATCTTATATCTCAGTCCTGATGAGAGCCAGCTGATTATTGACAGAGGTGGAAGAAGAAGACCGTTCAACCACTTGTGCTTTGAATGATTGAGCCTCAGCCTGACTTTTTGCAAGTCGTTCTTTCAGATCAGCAATTTGGGCTAACAGATTTTCAGTGTTTGTGTCTGTGTGTGCGCTCACCTGAATATCTCTCTTGTTTGGTTCACTCAACTCACGTGCTTGTGTATCTCTCAATATTATTGCTCGTGAGGAGTCTTCCTGTTGCTGATCTTCTGTACCTGCAATTGAAATCACCCTAGCCTCTTCAAGAGAGGTCAGTGGTGGTGCAATGGGAATTCGCGAGTCCCGATCCTCAGTCAAACCTATCTTTTCATGTGAAATAGATGTCTGAATTGCTTCAGGGATAGATTGACCGAGTTGCCCTCCACTTTCTCCAGATAAATCTGCGAGTGGAGAATCCCGTGAGGGAGCCAGAGGTGTTAGACCTGGGAGGGGAGAAAATGACTCTATTAAAGGTGGCTGAGAGTCAGATTTTCTCTCAGAAGCATGTGACTGCTCTTCTGCCGTAACTATGGTAGGCACTGTAACCGACTCAATGTGCACTCCCCGCTCTGTGTCCTGAGTATCATCTATTGGTCTGTATGCTTCCATTGTGAGTAATGGAAGTGTGCTTGACTCAGTACAAGATGCCATGACCCTATGGCGAATTTCAATAGATTCATCCTGTTGATAGAATATCTCTAGTAACTGTTCACTGGCCATATCAAAGTCCATGTCCTGTTGGGAGGACAAGGATGGGCTTTCAGATGCCTTAGTAAATGTTCTTCTTTTCTTGGGAGGAGGCAGAACTGAGGGTTCATTCACATCCAACAACATACTACTTCCTACTAACCTTCTAGGCAACATTTTAGACAGTGGGGGAGAGGTTGAGATAGGTTGTGACTCTGTGTTTGGCTCTATGACCTGGGATTGAAGCTGCGGTTCTACAACTTCATGGTCAGCCCTATCAACCACTGAGGGTCTTTCAACAGAAGTAGGAATAGTTTGTAAGTGAGAAATTATTACCTGCAGTGGAAGAGCATCTGATGTTTGAGCCTGGGTGGCTTGAACCACTGGAGGTTGAGCTTGCTGTTTATGACCAGGAAGATTGAAAATTGGTAAAGGAATGTAAGTGGCCATGAAAGCAGATACAAGTACTGGAACTTGCATGAATTTGAAGGTTGTGTCTTGGCGTGTGTAAATCTTTTTGCTTACTGGAGGGGGTTCAGTTACTGAAGAGTTAGCAAAAAGAGCCTTATGCTCAGGTGTGAGAAAATGTTCTGCTATAAGCATAAGAAAACGAGCGTAGTAGCATGAAACCCTACGATTTGTAGAATTATCACGTAAAGCAGAAGTGAGACGTCTCAGAAGAATGGGTAAAAGTAGTTTGCCAAAATTGATCCTTTGATTGAAAACAACCGCAAGACCAATATACTGTAGAGTGGAAGTGATGTTGTGAAAGTTGGATTTAGTGCAGTTGGAAAATACTTTGGAAAGTGTATCGAAGAAAATATCCCATTCAGAAACCAAATTGGATTTAGACAATTTGGTTAAATTAATCACCCCCTGATAGTGAATAGCATAGAAAAAGTTTGAAATATCATTTTCAGAGGGTAAATTACAGAAATTGTCCATCGGAAAATTTAACGCTCGATTGACGACTGTTTCATCAACTACATACTGTGTGTTTGCCTCGGTGAATGAAAAAGATTTAAAATCATCGGCCACAGTAGAGGTTGTGCAAATCAGTCTGAGCAGATCGATATTTAATAGCACATTTGATTTAATAGCAGAGCTAACAATCGAATGGTCATTTAAAAATCTAATCCACGGCTTAAATTTTTCCACATCACACTTTTCTGGATTAAAATAACCAACAAGATTATGCGAGACAATTTGGAAATTGAGAGCCATTTTAAAAACAAATACAAAAAGACACACACTGTCAGAATTTTAAGAATTAAATTAAAAATTCGAATTAAAAATTAATTAATAATTCGAATTAATTCAATTATATCCAAAAAAATTAGAAACAAATGTGTCTTGACGATTTTTAACCACCAAAATCAGATATGCAAACAGATTACTCAAACACACAACACAACAGCCAATGAAATGAAATATTTGATTTTGAAATAATTTTTTTTTAAAAAAAATAAAATTGGCAGCACTTCTGTATGTATATACGTGTATGTATATATAACAGGAGTGAAAATGTTATGCTGAGTAAAAACTCGAGCAAGGAAGTAGAGATGGCGATTGATTGATCGAATAGAGAGAGAGAGAAACAAGAGAGAAAACTGTTGGAATTGAAAAACAAATGAACAGATTAAAATTACAAAACAACGAAAGACAATAAGTAGGACAACTGGTATGACAATCGAGGAAAGTCATACCGATTGTCTTCCCGATTGTCAAACCAGGCAAATTGAAATAAATAAAAAAAATAAATACTAAAAATATAACTGGTATGACAATCTGATAGTAATACCGATTGTCAAACCAGTACAAAATAAAAACAAATATATCTGATATAAATTTTATTACTGGCAAGACTATTGATAGTCATACCAATTGTCTTGCCAGTATAAAATTAATTTGAACATAAAATTAAACACATAAATATACTGAAATGACTTTCAGCAAGACAATTTCAATTGTCTTGCCGATTGTCATTTTAGTAATAAAACAATTATACACTCACATAATTTACATACAAAACAAAACAATATTTCAGAAGTAATTATATTTTATTCCAAAGGTAGATTTCTGTTGAATTTTAGCAAATAAAATTCATAGAAAAATATTTTTAGAGAAAATAAAATATTCTGAGATATTAAAATTAACAAGTAGAATAAATAAATAAGATAAGATAATAAAACTTACATAGAAATAAGCAAGAATTATGGAAAATATGATAAAATAAATTTGCAAATGAATTTTTCATTTATGAAAAATTCATTTGTAAATTCATTCAAGAACAGATTTTAGATATTAACAAGTTTAATCACTAAAGCTATTCAACATACCCAATTTACCAAATAATCTGGTAAATGTAGATTCGTCAAGAGGTTTAGTGAAAATATCTACTATTTGTTCTTCTGTTGGAACAAAAAATAGTTCAACAGTACCATTCATGACGTGCTCTCTAATAAAATGATACCTGATGTCAATGTGCTTGGTCCTTGTATGCTGCACAGGGTTTTCGGTGATGGCTATTGCACTTGTTGTCACATAGAATAGGTATTTTGTTCAATACAGAGCCATAGTCCCGTAGCTGATTCCTAATCCACAAGATCTGAGCACAACAGCTTCCAGCAGCAATATATTCAGCCTCGGCCGTTGAATTGGAAACTGTTTGCTGTTTCTTGCTGTACCATGAGACTAGTCTGCTACCTAGGAATTGACAACTCCCTGAGGTGCTTTTCCTATCAACAACACTTCCTCCGTAATCTGAATCTGTATATCCAACAAGCTTAAAACCAGATTCTTTAGGGTACCAAATACCTAGATTTGGTGTTCCCTTAAGATATCTCAAGATTCGTTTAACAGCAACGAGATGAATATCTCTAGGATCCGCTTGGAACCTTGCACATAAGCATGTAGCATACATAATATCTGGTCTACTTGCAGTAAGATAGAGTAACGAGCCAATCATACCTCTGTAGCTTGTGACATCTACCTTAATGGAGTTTTCACATGGTCCAAGCTTGACAGCTGTAGTTGACGGAGTCCTTGCTGATGCAGAATCCTCTAGATTGTACTTTTTGAGGAGTTCCTTGAGATACTTGGATTGATAAATAAAAGTTCCATGTAACCTTTGATTTACTTGTAATCCAAGAAAGAACTTCAGCTCTCCCATCATGCTCATTTCAAATTTGATGTGCATTAACTTAACAAATCTCTTACAGAGATTATCATTAGTAGACCCAAATATTATATCATCCACATAGACTTGGACTAATATAGTATCATTCTTATGCTTTTTAGAAAAGAGAGTTTTGTCTATGACACCTCTAATAAAGCTATTTTCAATAAGAAATTCAGAGAGAGTGTCATACCATTTTCTCGGAGACTGTTTGAGTCCATAGATATCCTTGAAAAGAAAGTAGACAAAATCCAAATGATCTGGATCTTCAAAACCAGGAGGTTGCTCTACATACACCTCTTCATCCAGCTTTCCATTCAGAAAGGCACTCTTGACATCCATTTGATAAACTTTAAAGTTAGAGAATGCTGCGAATGCCAGAAATATCCTGATGGCCTCTAGTCTAGCCACTTGAGCATATGTTTCATCATAATCAATGCCTTTAGCTTGAGAATACCCTTTAGCTACCAGTCTTGCTTTATTTCTTGTAACCACTCCATCTTCATCTAGTTTATTCCTAAATACCCACCGAGTACCAACAGCTTTCTTGTGTGTAGGTCTAGGTACCATTTTCCAGACTTGTTGATGTTCAAACTGATTGAGTTCATCTTGCATAGCAATCACCCAATCTGGATCAGTCAGTGCTTCTTCAATCTTCTTAGGTTCCATCTCAGAAAGAAATCCTGAGAATAGACATTCATTTTGAGTAGCACGTCTAGTTCTGACTCCAACATCTGGATCACCGATAATCAACTCAAAAGGATGAGCTTTATTCCAGACAGTCTGTCTTGGAAGATTTGATCTTGATGATTCGCCTCGAAACACATTGGGATGTTGTGTCCTACTAGTTGATCCTTCAGCATCTCCCCCTGAGTTGTTGTCAGGTTGACTTGATGATTCTTCGTCAGTAGCAGTGGTATCTCCATTGTTGCCAATGTTTCCATCACCATTACCTTGAGTATCATCATGATTAACAGGTTCTTCACCAACAACAACCTCAGGTTCTTGATCATGTTCTGATTCTGAATCTGACATATCATCAAACTTCAGTTTCTCAGAAGGATCTTGTAACACCCCCAAATCCGGGGTCGGGGATCCGGGTTGTCACGAGTTCCATTTCCCTTAATAACACCCAATCTTAATAAATAATCAACTACTCTGTACCGTGACCCCACAATAAACACACACACCACAAGTTATAGTCTCAGAGATGAATATCCAAAAATAATCACAAGTCATTTTATTCCACAATTATCTGCCAATACACCTTAAAAGGTTTTCTGAATAAATTTATATTTTCTTTGCCATTATTACAATTCATAAATATACATAAATCTGGTACATCAAAAGTTGAAGCCTAGCCTATTGGTAGCTCCTACCTCAGCTACAGCGACATCAACGCCTATAGGAAACTGCGGAACGTTTCCTATCCGCTCGCGAATTGGGAGCTTGGTCCTGTTCATCTTGTCTATCTGATGTTGTGTGATGAAAGAAGAAAGCAAGGGTGAGCAGCAAGCCCACCAAAATAATATGTATAATGATTAACAATATATGAGCCTTCTCATAGTACTCATGAAAGTCTTGGTCAAAAGAAATGAACCAAGTTGATATCTTAATGCGATGAAGTCGCAAAATATTAAGTATATATATATACATATATAATTTTCAAAATATTGGAAGTCCTCTTCCATGCATAATACACGCAGAGTTCCAGTGTACAACTGTATAAAAATATCGTTGCAAGGTGATCTCATATATCTAACCTTGTCTCAACGTTTTTCTGAAAATCTTTGTCATGCATAAGATAATCATTTACTAGATATAAGTTTAAAAGATGAAGTTACAAGATACTCCAATATACTTATATCTTTTCCAAATACTACTTGAACTACCACCGTTCAAGTTATAATTAGTTTCAAAAGTTCATCACATAGATGAGACTACAAGACCAGATTTGAATAGATTAAATCTTTTAAAATATCATCAAAATATAATGAAGTTACGAGATACTTCATTTGATGCAAACATCATTTTGAAAACTTGACCCTGCCAACACTCAACAATCGCCCAACCGTAGCCTTTCTATCGAAGTGCTCTGGGTAGTGTTGCAGAAATATCCAATTGGATGATGAACTCATTACGGGAGTTTTCCGCGCCAGGAAGACCACTTACGATGATCAGTCGTAGTAGTGCAACCCCACCATTTTCTACATGTAGAGGAGAACCTGTCGGATTTACTTGTCAACCGAACACTGAACTCCTAAGGAATGGACCGCCTTAGCGGAACTTCCAGGCCATTTGGGCCAATATAATAAGGCTGGGCCGGCGCCACTCGACCACTTACGCCACTCCTAGTTCAGATGAAATCCATGACTCTGAAACGTAAAGCTCGTTCCCCCTTTCCCCAAGTAGAAACTTGTTGATACGGCTCCACCAAGAAGTCGTATCTAGTTGGAAAGGAGAACTCACCGATATTTCCCAGGCGATGCCTGTTAATGGATTAACTTGTTCCAAGAATTTTAATTCCCGAGTGTTGGATAAGTAATCAATTCATTTATCAAAACAGCAACCTTGTTGCGAATATAAAACACACCACAGAGCCGGATCCCTCAGGTTTTGAGCGAGTATTTAAATCCCCTTCGAAAGGAGGATCTTAAATATAAAAATGAGTTTTGGGATCCGCTCTAACTTTTAAAAATCATTTTGAAGACTCGCAAAACATTTTTAGGAATGTTTGGAGTGATGCTGATTTAACAAAATAAATCAGTCCCAATATATTAGAAAATATCTGAATATTATTATTTAAATAATATTCCCATAAAGAATAATCTTTATAAAAATAATTGAAGTAGAAGTTTTAAAACTTATACTTGAAATGAATAGTAAATAATCAAGATATACTTATACGAAAGTAATATCTTTATTTGAATATCAAAAGTAAGTTTGATTATCGAACATTATTCTTTAATAAAATAAAGAATATTAATAAATAATAAGCGGAGTCATAATACCTCGAATGAATATTATAAATAATATTCATTAAATAAAATAAAGGAGTCATACATCCTCAAATGAATATCCAAGTAATATTCAATAAATAATATAAAGGAGTCATAAGTCCTCGAATGAATATTCAAGATAATATTCATTAATAAAATAACATTATCGAATAAACCTTATTCGATTAATAGTTTTGAAAACTATTACCATATATATATATAAAATATATATATATACACCAAATCTACTCGGGATCCTTGACTCCCGATTTTAGAAAATATTTTCACCTTTGGATCCCTATACTAAGGGTATATGCAAATAACCGCTATTCTATAGCATAGGTATTATCAACTGAACCAACAGATATATATGGCAAGAATACGAAACAGGAATGCATATGTACCATATCACATGCTACAATATATCGCAAGAGTTTGCTAATACAACCATCATGCATCTATTACAAGATAATGCATATACAAGTGTATACATCACAACAACAGTATAACGGGTAGAAAACTTGCCTGAGCGACTGGGGGTTACGAATGGCTCAGGACGAGTCTGGTAACCTATAAGCAACAAGTAAGTTGGAATTAAACCAAAGTCACTTGTAAATCTATACTCTAGCCAACTCAGACTCTAACGCTCGTTTTGCGCTTACTGATTCTCTTAAGTCACTCGAGTACCCTCGGCTCCACCATTTTTAATAATTTAACCATTATGAGTTTTAAGGCGATTCCTTCGCGAGTGTCTTACCAACTGCCTATTACACCTTACATAAATGTTTCATACTTCAATTAGTCCTTTAAGTTCTTTAACCTATGTTTCAAAGTAAGGTGAGGGGTAAGGGTTCGTTCGCGAAACGTCGTTACTTAAAACGGCCGTTTCTCCTAAACCGTTCATCGGAATCAAACGAACCACATATCAAAACGAAGCTCGTAACATGAAATATCTAAAAATGTCAATGGTCAAAACTTAGCAGTGAGTTCAAGGGTTCTGATGTTAAGAACAAAAAAACAGTCTACGGTAAATCGGGCATTACGACGGCTATATTTACGCGATTTCCCAAATTTATACTATTCCAAATCCACCACAATTCAACCCCAATTCACAACCCAATCAAAACTCCATCAAAACTACATCATAACAGCCCCAACAACTCCATATTAACAATTTATACTTATTCCCCGCATGAACTAAAAGCTTTACTTAGGTTCCTTAACTAATTATCAAGATTTACAACCCCAAAAATACCACAAAACCAACTAATCTCTACAAACTCAACCAAACTTTAAACAATCAAGCATCATGCTTCACATATACTATATCAATCATATTCATTCCTAATTACTCAAAACTAAAGCTGGGGTTTGGAGTTTATACCTTCCTTGGAGAGTGGAGAATCAAGAGAATGGCTTGGAATCACCCTTAAAGTCCTTATCCAAGCTTAATCTAAACAAAACTTCAAGAACACAAATTTTAGTTCTTGAAAAATACTATTCACCATCTTCTTCCATGATTTATAGAAAAAGATTGGCTTGGAATTAGAAGCTTAAACTTATAGGAAGTATGTAACTATCCATGGGGAAGCTTAGATAAATACCTCGCTAAATAGTAAGTGGTGGAGCTTGGATCTTCATTTTGTTAAGAAAGAAGCCGAGAGCTTCATGAAGAAATGAAATATCTTTGTGTTTTGTGAGTTGTTTGCTTGGTTACTAGCTTTTGATTTTGGTAAATTACCTTTTTAACCATGAAATTTGTGTGGTTATTAATCAACCACACCTCCTTCCCTTATGTCATGCTTAGGTCATCCTCATGATGTCATCCTCCCCTCCTTGTCCTCTTCTCATTGGTTGGGTGACATCATCCTCTCTAATCCCTTTCATTAACTTCCTAATTGTTTGCCTAATGACCGCTGATCTGTTATACGGTTCGCTTAACTTTCGTTTTCGTTTATCATTTGAGGGATCATACCCGGGATCTTATTACTTAGGTTCCCTTAACCTTTCTCAAGATATTGTATTCCTTTTATGATCCTCTCTTATAATCCTTTAATTTAAATCCTTTTTATCCTGTTACCTTATACTCAATTCTTTCCGTATCTAGTGGATTTCCGGGAAAAATCAAAGTGTTCGGAATTGGATTCTAACGATCTTTACATACACTTATATACCACATAGAGTACTAATAATATCCCAGAAGATCAATAACAGAACCCCTACATAGTGTGGCATGAAAAGTTTTCTCATTCAGCATAATCTGCAAAATCACTATTCATAAGGGTTTCAAAATTTCCAAAAATTGGGGTTATTACAGTCTCCCCTCCTTAAAAGGATTCCGTCCCGGAATTAGATAGAAAATGAATAGGGATACTCTCTTAGCATTGCACTTTCTAACTCTCGAGTAAATTTTCCCACATTGTGGTCCTACCACCACACTCTGCCTAGTTTGATAACCCTTCTCCTAAGCACTTGTTCCTTTTCACTCTATAACCCTTCCTGGTTGCTCCATATAGGTTACATCGGGTTGCATGTCTATGCGCTCATATGCCCCTATTTATCTGGCATCCGAATTACACTTCCTTAACATTGATACGTGGAACACGTTATGAACTTGCTACAGGTTCGGGGGTAGGGCTAGCTCGTATGCTAGCTTCCCAATACGTCTTACTATATCCAAGGGTCCAACAATTCGTGGGCCTAGCTTTCCTTTCTTTCCGAACCTCATTCATCTTTTCCAAGGGATACCTATAACATTACTAGGTCCCCTATTTCATACTCTTTGTCCTTTTGAGTCAAATCAGCATACCTCTTATGTCCATCTTGGGTTACTACCAGCCGTCCTCTGATTAGATCTATTATATCCCTGGTCCTTTGGACTACTGCGGGTCCGAGCATCTTGCGCTCTACAACTTCATCCTAACATAAGGGAGATCGACATTGTCTTCCCTTAAGGATCTCATAAGGCGATACCTCGATACTGACATACGATCGATTATCGTGAGATAACTTAATCCGCGTTAAGTGATCATTCCAAATTCTTTCAAGTCTATTGCACCGGCTCTCATCATAGTTTCTAGCATTATAGCTTTTGCTTCTCACTACCCATTCTTTTCCAGTTCGTAATCGCTACTACCTTCCGTTCCTAATATTATACTGGTTATACTTCTGCTCGTTAGCGTTCTATAACCTTTTAATAACCACGTCAACCTTAGTATCACGAATGTGTTTCCATTCCGAATACTACCACAACTTTATTACTCCTTTTTCAGCTGTTTCCATTTTCCAAGGTTTGATTAATCATATAGAAGTAAAAGAACTTATTGAGAGATCACTATGATCATGAACACTTGTTATATCGCATAGGTAGTACAGAAGGTGGCCATCCTTTAGTACTTGACAAGCAATTTAACAATAGCTGGCATCCTACTCGGCTTCTATCATACAGATAGATAGTCATTCGACAATACCTCCCCTTCTGGAAGGGTTGTTCTTCTCAGTTTATATGAAATGAAAAGAAGAGAAAAGAACGAATTGAAGAGAATTGTATATATGAAAAAAAATATACTGTCACAAAATATCTGGCTTGGAACCTACCTCTGAACTATAGAGGTTTGTCATAGGAGAACAAAACATATGTGTATTTATATCAACATCAAGTATTTTAGCATCGTATTTCACATGCCTAAATATTTATTATTCCACCCATCATTCTACGGACCCATGCTCTTCCTCGAGCTTATACTCAATCACCTTTGAAACTCCCTCGACATCGAAAATCGAATCTGGAATCTCATTCTAGACATCATCGTTACTAGAATCCTATGCTTGCACCGCAACCTTCCTCATATAGTAATACGACTCTCTTTTCATAAGAGGGAATAAATATTCAATAGGTAGATACTCTACTTAATTAGTCTATCAATGATAACTTATACACTACCACAACCCGATTAGTGGTACTCAATCTCAACTTCAATTCCAATACAACTCTCACGGTTGTAATCAGCTCATTACTCGCAGAATCGTTGATGCATTACTATGGTCCACTACTGACCCACTGTAGTCATTCATTTTCCATAAAGTCTTAATAGCTAACCATACATAGTCCATACATCTCGTATCTAATTCTTCTAAGGAGGTAACATGATCACCGTTCATGATTCATGAAGAACACTCCTGAACTTGACGTACTTACATGACATGAAGCAGATAAAATTGCAGAAGAGTTTCAGTCAAAGCAACGATAGCAGGTGAATACCACTCTTAATCATACTTAGAACATCTTTTATCTTAAGTCCTAATTGCCCTGAACAATTTCGACCATTACTGGTTCGATCCATACTTTCTCGTGGTTTAACACGTGCCTCACTTGGCATCACTATAATTACATCATATTTCCTTTATCAACATTTCTATTCTTGAGAATTTTGAATTTTACCTTTCTCCTTGTAAAACTTCTAAGGTTATCCTTAAATCCTTCATCAGGTACACCCTAGGCACAGGGCATATCAAAATACCCTTTACTAATACTAGAACCATTATCTATATGTTTCTGAAAAAAAAAAATTTATTCACTGATACTTAAAGGTCATGAAAGAATTTCCTACCGCATTGTTTCCTCAAGGTGGTGGTTGGGGATAATAGTCTAAGTTCCTTTTAGACAGGTCCATGAATTGCCGTATAGGAGTACCGTCTCGGGTCTCCTTTCCTTACTCAACTTACTGTTTCCTTAGTATGAAATGTTTCATCCTTCTCCCATAATCAGGGTTATCCTACATGTTTTTATCCTCATTTTCCACTTCATTATGTTATGGGTTCCTTCTATCTTGATGGCGACCTCCCTGACTATCACGTTTAGGGTTTTGCTCTAAATCTTATTCCTTAAACTAGCTTTCATCTAAGATCTCATCTTTAAGCTCTTGAACATTTGGAACCCAAATTCTGTAGGAATACCTCATTATTCCTTTCTCATCTTTCTCGGTATTAATCTTTTATCTAATTGTTGGATTTTTGCCTTCCTTCATCACTTTTTCTGGCACAATATGTTCTTTTCCGATAATTCGTACTGTGTTGCAATCTCAAACAGCTTTTCGGTATCGACTCCGGTTACCTTCATATCTATTTCCATTTTCTCAAAATCTCTTATCAACTCTCCCAAAGACATTATCATCTTGAGTCTCTCCTTTACACTAAGGGCATTAGCCACCATTTTGGCTTTCCCTGGATGATACAGAATCTCCCAATCATAATTCTTGATTAGCTCTAACCGCCTCCTCTGGCATATGTTGAGCTCTTTCTACGTAAAAATGTACTAGAGCTCCTATGGTTTGTGAATCTCGCACTTCTCTCCATACAAGTAGTGCCTCCAATATTTAGGGCAAAACTATTACCACGAGCCCAAGCTCATGGGTGGGGATATCAAATTTTATATTCCTTAATTGTCTTGACGCGGACGCGATTATCTTGCTGTGCTGTATAAGAAGCACCCTAATTCCTTATGCGAAGCGTCACTTACAAATCACAAAATCTCTCTTTTTTTTCCATCCGGCAACGCCAACATAGGGGCCGTCACCAACCTTTGCTTCAGTTCTTAAAAGCTGTTCTCACATTTCTCTGTCTATTCGAACTTCTCAGTCTTATGAGTAAGCCGCGTTAAAGGGGGCTACTATCTTTACAAACTTGAACCAACCTCCGGTAGTGACCGGCCAATCCTACCTCTGGTAGTTTCCCTAACCATGGTCATCAATTCCTCAATGGTCCTTTATTCATTCTTGTCAGGATCCTCCATGGGTCCTCCTCAGCAACTGTCCCTTCTAGGACAACATCCTCAACCATTACATCCTCAATATCAACATCATCCGGTCCTGCGTTAGGATGCTCTATCGGATCCATAATATGATCTCCAATAAGTAATAAAACATCATCGCGTTGTTGCTCCTCAACCTCAGGGTTCGGTGTCCCGCTACCATATACGATAACGAACTACGCTTCTATCGCTACATTTATAAGGGTTCCCATAAGGGTTTTAACTGTCGGTACTACGTTAGGTAGCCCGACTATGAACTTGGCAAGAGTTCTTATTATCTTAGTGAACTTATTATCTTAACGTCACATCATCTCTGAGGTTTATAACGCTTAGCTCTGATACCACTTCTGTAACACCCCCAAATCCGGGGTCGGGGATCCGGGTTGTCACGAGTTCCATTTCCCTTAATAACACCCAATCTTAATAAATAATCAACTACTCTGTACTGTGACCCCACAATAAACACACACACCACAAGTTATAGTCTCAGAGATGAATATCCAAAAATAATCACAAGTTATTTTATTCCACAATTATCTGCCAATACACCTTAAAAGGTTTTCTGAATAAATTTACATTTTCTTTGCCATTATTACAATTCATAAATATACATAAATCTGGTACATCAAAAGTTGAAGCCTAGCCTATTGGTAGCTCCTACCTCAGTTACAGCGACATCAACGCCTATAGGAAACTGCAGAACGTATCCTATCCGCTCGCGAATTGGGAGCTTGGTCCTGTTCATCTTGTCTATCTGATGTTGTGTGATGAAAGAAGAAAGCAAGGGTGAGCAGCAAGCCCACCAAAATAATATGTATAATGATTAACAATATATGAGCCTTCTCATAGTACTCATGAAAGTCTTGGTCAAAAGAAATGAACCAAGTTGATATCTTAATGCGATGAAGTCGCAAAATATTCAGTATATATATATATATACTTTTCAAAATATTGGAAGTCCTCTTCCATGCATAATACACGCAGAGTTCCAGTGTATAACTGTATAAAAATATCGTTGCAAGGTGATCTCATATATCTAACCTTGTCTCAACGTTTTTCTGAAAATCTTTGTCATGCATAAGATAATCATTTACTAGATATAAGTTTAAAAGATGAAGTTACAAGATACTCCAATATACTTATATCTTTTCCAAATACTACTTGAACTACCACCGTTCAAGTTATAATTAGTTTCAAAAGTTCATCACATAGATGAGACTACAAGACCAGATTTGAATATATTAAATCTTTTAAAATATCATCAACATACAATGAAGTTACGAGATACTTCATTTGATGCAAACATCATTTTGAAAACTTGACCCTGCCAACACTCAACAATCGCCCAACCGTAGCCTTTCTATCGAAGTGCTCTGGGTAATGTTGCAGAAATATCCAATTGGATGATGAACTCATTACGGGAGTTTGCCGCGCAAGGAAGACCACTTACGATGATCAGTCGTAGTAGTGCAACCCCACCATTTTCTACATGTAGAGGAGAACCTGTCGGATTTACTTGTCAACCGAACACTGAACTCCTAAGGAATGGACCGCCTTAGCGGAACTTCCAGGCCATTTGGGCCAATATAATAAGGCTGGGTTGGCGCCTCTCGACCACTTACGCCACTCCTAGTTCAGATGTAATCCATGACTCTGAAACGTAAAGCTCGTTCCCCCTTTCCCCAAGTAGAAACTTGTTGATACGGCTCCACCAAGAAGTCGTATCTAGTTGGAAAGGAGAACTCACCGATATTTCCCAGGCGATGCCTGTTAATGCATTAACTTGTTCCAAGAATTTTACTTCCCGAGTGTTGGGTAAGTAATCAATTCATTTATCAAAACAGCAACCTTGTTGCGAATATAAAACACACCACAGAGCCGGATCCCTCAGGTTTTGAGCGAGTATTTAAATCCCCTTCGAAAGGAGGATCTTAAATATAAAAATGAGTTTTGGGATCCGCTCTAACTTTTAAAAATCATTTTGAAGACTCGCAAAACATTTTTAGGAATGTTTGGAGTGATGCTGATTTAACAAAATAAATCAGTCCCAATATATTAGAAAATATCTGAATATTATTATTTAAATAATATTCCCATAAAGAATAATCTTTATAAAAATAATTGAAGTAGAAGTTTTAAAACTTATACTTGAAATGAATAGTAAATAATCAAGATATACTTATACGAAAGTAATATCTTTATTTGAATATCAAAAGTAAGTTTGATTATCGGACATTATTCTTTAATAAAATAAAGAATATTAATAAATAATAAGCGGAGTCATAATACCTCGAATGAATATTATAAATAATATTCATTAAATAAAATAAAGGAGTCATACATCCTCAAATGAATATCCAAGTAATATTCAATAAATAATATAAAGGAGTCATAAGTCCTCGAATGAATATTCAAGATAATATTCATTAATAAAATAAAGTTATCGAATAAACCTTATTCGATTAATAGTTTTGAAAACTATTACCATATGTATATATAAAATATATATATATACACCAAATCTACTCGGGATCCTCGACTCCCGGTTTTAGAAAATATTTTTACCTTTGGATCCCTATACTAAGGGTATATGCAAATTACCGCTATTCTCTAGCATAGGTATTATCAACTGAACCAAAATATATATATGGCAAGAATACGAAACAGGCATGCATATGTACCATATCACATGCTACAATATATCGCAAGAATTTGCTAATATAACCATCATGCATCTATTACAAGATAATGCATATACAAGTGTATACATCACAACAACAGTATAACGGGTAGAAAACTTGCCTGAGCGACTGGGGGTTACGAATGGCTCGGGACGAGTCTGGTAACCTATAAGCAACAAGTAAGTTGGAATTAAACCAAAGTCACTTGTAAATCTATACTCTAACCAACTCAGACTCTAACGCTCGTTTTGCGCTTACTGATTCTCTTAAGTCACTCGAGTACCCTCGGCTCCACCATTTTTAATAATTTAATCATTACGAGTTTTAAGGCGATTCCTTCACGAGTGTCTTACCAACTGCCTATTACACCTTACATAAATGTTTCATACTTCAATTAGTCTTTAAGGTCTTTAACCTATGTTTCAAAGTAAGGCGAGGGGTAAGGGTTCGTTCGCAAAACGTCGTTACTTAAAACGGCCGTTTCTCCTAAACCGTTCATCGGAATCAAACGAACCACATATCAAAATGAAGCTCGTAACATGAAATATCTAAAAATGTCAATGGTCAAAACTTAGCAGTGAGTTCAAGGGTTCTGATGTTAAGAACAAAAAAATAGTCTACGGTAAATCGGGCATTACGACGGCTATGTTTACGCGATTTTCCAAATTTATACCATTCCAAATCCACCACAATTCAACCCCAATTCACAACCCAATCAAAACTCCATCCAAACTACATCATAACAGCCCCAACAACTCCACATTAACAATTTATACTTGTTCCCCGCATGAACTAAAAGCTTTACTTAGGTTCCTTAACTAATTATCAAGATTTACAACCCCAAAAATACCACAAAACCAACTAATCTCTACAAACTCAACCAAACTTTAAACAATCAAGCATCATGCTTCACATATACTATATCAATCATATTCATTCATAATTACTCAAAACTAAAGCTAGGGTTTGGAGTTTATACCTTCCTTGGAGAGTGGAGAATCAAGAGAATGGCTTGGAATCACCCTTAAAGTCCTTATCCAAGCTTAATCTAAACAAAACTTCAAGAACACAAATTTTAGTTCTTGAAAAATACTATTCACCATCTTCTTCCATGATTTATAGAAAAAGATTGGCTTGGAATTAGAAGCTTAAACTTATAGGAAGTATGTAACTATCCATGGGGAAGCTTAGATAAATACCTTGCTAAATAGTAAGTGGTGGAGCTTGGATCTTCATTTTGTTAAGAAAGAAGCCGAGAGCTTCATGAAGAAATGAAATATCTTTGTGTTTTGTGAGTTGTTTTCTTGGTTACTAGCTTTTGATTTTGGTAAATTACCTTTTTAACCATGAAATTTGTGTGGTTATTAATCAACCACACCTCCTTCCCTTATGTCATGCTTAGGTCATCCTCATGATGTCATCCTCCCCTCCTTGTCCTCTTCTCATTGGTTGGGTGACATCATCCTCTCTAATCCCTTTGATTAACTTCCTAATTGTTTGCCTAATGACCGCTGATCTGTTATACGGTTCGCTTAACTTTCGTTTTCATTTATCGTTTGAGGGATCATACCCGGGATCTTATTACTTAGGTTCCCTTAACCTTTCTTAATATATTGTATTCCTTTTATGATCCTCTCTTATAATCCTTTAATTTAAATCCTTTTTATCCTGTTACCTTATACTCAATTCTTTCCGTATCTAGTGGATTTCCGGGAAAAATCAAAGTGTTCGGAATTGGATTCTAACGATCTTTACATACACTTATATACCACATAGAGTACTAATAATATCCCAGAAGATCAATAACAGAACCCCTACATAGTGTGGCATGAAAAGTTTTCTTATTCAGCATAATCTGTAAAATCATTATTCATAAGGGTTTCAAAATTTCCAAAAATTGGGGTTATTACAGATCTTCAGTTTGGATACTAGGGAGTTTAGTGTCATCAAATGTAACCTTTACACTTTCAGTTACTTTGTGTTGATCAATGATATACACCCTGTGTGATCTTCTTCCATATCCAACAAAAATACCCTCATATGCCTTTGCCTCGAATTTACCACGACGATCATCTCCATCCTTGAGCACGAAGCATCTGGCACCAAATACATGAAAGTATTTGATAGAAGGTTTCTGTTCATTCATAATCTCATAAGGAGTTTTCATGAAGACTTTGTTGATTAGAGTTCGATTCTGAGTATAACATGCAGTATTGACAGCTTCAGCCCAAAAGTACATTGGAAGACCTGATTCACTTAACAATGTTCTTGCAGCTTCAATCAATGTACGATTCTTCCTTTCTACCACTCCATTTTGCTGAGGGGTTCTAGGAGCTGAAAATTGTCTGGTAATCCCTTTGTCTGTACATAATCCATTGAGAAGTGAATTCTTGAATTCTGTTCCATTATCTGACCTTATTGCTCTAACAGGGACATTAGAATCTAACTCGATCAACTTGATATGATCAATCACAACTTGTGGTGTTTCATCCTTAGAGTGAAGGAATAAAACCCACGTATACTTGGAATAGTCATCAACTATCACAAGACAGTAACACTTCTTTGACATCGAAAGAAGATTAACTGGTCCAAATAAATCCATGTGCAATAATTACAGAACACCAGTTATGGAGGATGTGTCAGTGCCTTTTTGACTTGCTTTCTTTGACTTTCCTTTCTGGCAAGCCTCACACAGTCCTTCTGGGGAGAATTCCAGCTGAGGCAGACCTCTGACCAATTCTCTTTTGACAAGAGAATTCATTGTTTTGAAATTGAGATGGGAAAGTCTCTTGTGCCATAGCCAACTCTCATCTGTCGATGCCTTTGAATAGAAACAATTGACTTCAGGATTGCTTCCAGAGTTCATGTCAGCTACGAACAGATTTCCTTTCCGGATTCCCATCAAGGAGGGTTTTTCATTTTTCTTGTGCAGAATCTGACACTTCAGCTTGTCGAATAAAACATTGTAGCCATTGTCACAGAACTGACTAATACTAAGCAGATTGTGTTCAAGTCCTTGCACAACATACACATTTTCAATGATAACATTACCAGCTAGCAAACAACCATATCCCTCAGTTAGACCTTTGCTGTTATCTCCAAAGGTAACCACTGGGCCAGCTTTCTCAACTACATTTGATAGCAGGGCTCTATCTCCGGTCATATGTCTTGACGATCCGCTGTCAAGAATCCACGCTACCGGTTGTACCTGTTTAATGCCCTGCAATACAAATGGATTAGACCTTCTTCGGAACCCAAGCTTGGTTGGGTCCAACTTACTTGTAAAATTGGCCTTTATCAGGCAAAACAACATTCTTATCTTTAATGTTCTCAACTTTCTCAATGACTGGACATTTGACCTTGTAAACAGCCTTGACAAATTTCTGTTTAGGCTTAGGCACAAATGTCTCCTTTCTAGCTTTAGGAGGACTAGCAGTCTTAGACCTATCATGCTTCCTATTATTCACATGCTGACGAGGAGTAGTCTTATCATTAGAAACATGCTTACCATTAGAATAAGCATACATCAAATTAAAAGCACAAGACATACAATGAGGAACACCACATGTTTTATGAGAGGGATTAACAACAGGCAACTTATGCATGGTAGGCATGGCATTTTTGTTATCCAACTCATGTGTGTCTGAGTTAGTCTCAGTTGCTTTCACAACTTTGACTGGAACCTTTGACACACTTGACTTGGAAACAACTTTCTCATTAGCAAGATCTTCATCACAGATTTCTTCTTAAATAATAAATGAGGTCTCATCAAATGGTTCATCAATTGATTTTTTATAGAGGGATTCATCAACACCCTGAAGCACATGTGGTACTTCCCTACCTTTAGCACAGACATGAGGAGGGGAGTTTATGCCTAATTCTCCAATAGCAACATTATAATCATAACCTACTCCAGATGTTTGATTAATAGCTTGCTTATTTTAGAACTCTTTAGCCTTAGAGCAAGAATTAAAGTAAGCTTTGACCTTAGTCTCAAGACTGGTGATATTGTCTTTGAGAATAGTTTCGAGTTGTCTATAACAGTCAACTCTATTCTCTAGAAAAGATACTTGTTCTTTTAATTTATCTTGATTAATGTGCACAAGTCTTAATTCATTGACCTCTTTCTCAAGGTCTTTGATTTGTTGATTTAACATTTCATTATCACGACGAGCACAATCTAAGGAACCTCCTAGATGATAAACTAATTCAGTATCAGTAAATTTTACCTCTTTTCTTGACGATGAGGTGTTTGCATCACTAGCCATGAGAGCAAGATTCCCAACTTCTTCATCTTTACTGTCAGTATCATCCCAGCTTCTTCCCTTTGCCAGGTAAGCCCTTTCAGATTTACTCTTCTGATTAGAATCATAAGAGTTCTTCCTAACTTGTTTTGGCTTCCTGCATTCTGTGGCAAAGTGTCCCAACTCATTGCAGTTGAAGCATCGAATGGTGCTTCGATCAACCATCCATGTTTTGTACCCACCACTGCTGGTGTTAGAGGATGAAGATCCACCTTTCTGGAATCTGTTGTAGTTGGACTTGTACTTGAACTTGGGATTCCTCTTGAATCTGAAATTGGAGAATCTCTTGACAATCAGGGCCATTGACTCATCTTCCAATTGCTCCAGTTCTTCCAAGGAATACAAATCATCTCCTGATTGATTTGTAGTAGGAGGATCAAATTCTGCTACTATCACATTTTCTTCAGCCTTGGAAGACTGTACCATTCTTTCTGACTGTTGAGATTGTTGTTGTTGTTGTTGTTGTTGTTGTTCTTCAGCTACTAGAGCAGTAGACGTGCTGACCACTCTTCCTTTCCCGTAGACTTTCTTCTGCTGAATCTGCTCCAACTCATAGGTTTTTAACACACCATAGAGCCTTTCCAAAGAAATCTCACTCAGATCTCTTGCTTCTCTTATGGCAGTGATTCTATGTTCGAGATGAGTTGGCAGTGTTAAAAGGAACTTTTTGTTGACCTCCCTGATTGAATAGTATTTACCATTAATGTTCAGGTTGTCGATCAATGCATTATACCTCTCAAACACTTCAGTGATTCCTTCTCCTGGATTGGATTTAAAGTATTCATACTCAGAGGTTAGAATTTCTAACTTGTTCTCCCTAACTTCCTCTGTGCCTTCATTAATCACCTCAATAGTTTCCCAGATGTGTTTGGAATCTTTACAGTTCATCACATGTCTATTCATCATGGGATCAAGGGAATCTACTAAAATTAATTGAAGGCTAGTATAACGACTCATATATTTCTGTAATATTTAAATATGTAATTATTGCGTATTTAATTAATAAAGAAGTTTATATCACTCATGGTCTCTGTGTTTACTTATTATCGTTTATATGCGATTGTTGGATTTTGTAGTGTGTTTTATAATTAGCTGGTGCACAGCGTTATTTTGGTTTCATTTATTTTCTTTTAAAAGTGATTTTATGACAATTTTAATTCCGAAATTATTTGGGTTGTCTCCAAAATTGTTTTATGATTTTATAACCTTGCTAATTATTTTAGGGATTTTACAAAATTTACAAATTAACATTCTGTCATTTATTTATTCTTCAATGAATTTCTGAACTCATTTAAATGGTAAAATCTATATTTAATTTCAGGATTCTTCAAAAATAATGAAACTTATATTTAACTAAGTTCATAATATTCTGGGAATTTTAAAATTATTTTGGTAATTTTCGGGATTAATTTCACCTGCGCTTTGTTTCGTTTAATCGTTAAAACGCGGGTATAAGTTTTGTACCAAAATTTATTTAATATTTATGAAAAATTCATTTTTAATAACTTCAAATTATTTGTGACATTTTAAAACTATTTCGATAAATTTCCAGGTTTATTTTACCCTCAAATCGATTCGATAAATTGTGAATATTCAGAGTAACAGGATGGGACACGTGTTATACAATTGAAGGCGGTGGCATTTTGTTTTGCACGTGTCCTGTGTACAATTTTTGCCTTTGGTTTCTTTCTCTCCTGGGTTCAATATCAATCTCTCTGTTTCTAGACTCTCTCTCTCCGTTCTCTCTCTTACCTCTCGTTTTTCTCGTTCTTATTTCATCCACCTTCTTTCTCGTCTCTTTCCTGTGCCCATTTCTGGTTGGCCTCGTTCTCTTCCACCGCCGCCTAGTTTCGGTGAGGCTTGGAGGTTGATTAGTTCCGTTTGGTTATATAAATATATTGTGTGTGTATATGTGCTCGTGTATGTGTGATACTGTGGTGTGTGTGCATTTTGTATGTGTATTGCGTGTGTGGCCGGTGTTTCTGGCCGCCGTTGGCTCTGTTTCCGGTTGTGGTTGTGGCTGTTCTGTTTCCTTTCCCCATTTCTGCGCGTGAGGCGCGTGCTCAGTATCCTGTTGTTGTTGTTTGTTACTCGGTTTAGTTGTTTCTGAATTTTTTTATTATTATTACTTTTGCAGGAAATTATTTGACTGGATTTTGTGAGATAAAATAATTTTTGTGTGGGAAATTAATTAATCGGTGAAATTTATTAGGACACCCGGATATTTTCGGGCACCGATAAATTTTGCCGCCGCGTGCGATGAATTTTTACGAGCGCGCGGTGGACGGTGATGACCCTGTTCTGAGTCCTAAATATTTTAATAAATAAAATTTGTATAAATTATGTTCAGGACTAAAATTTAGTTATATGGCGATTCAAATTGATTTTGTTGAGATTTAACGTCGATTGATGTTTCGACGGGTAGACCTATAATCAGAGGAGTCGCTGTCCAATTTTTCTAAAAATTACCTTAAATTATAAATCGAGTTCATATACCTCATTAATACAAATTAAACTCTGATTGCTCTGTGCACCATTATTGAGTATATGTTATTGATATTAATATACTTACGAGTCGAAAATTATAGTGATGGGTAATTAGTTAGTGAGGAAAAGTCAAGCATAATTGGTTGTCTAACCTAGGATGTTTCGATTTCGTAGGTTCGAGTCAAAGGACCCGGTAGTTCAAGTCAATTAGAGTTAAGCCAAAGTTAGTGCAAAGCTTCACAAGGCAAGTACCCCTGAACTAATCTTTTACAGTTCAGTATATATGAATAGTTGTTTATTTAAAATATGTACCGGAACAGAACGTTTTAAGTTACGTATTCCCCGTATTTAAATATGTTTTGTTAATTGAGGTTTTGGGGGAAAAGTAACTTCTGAAAATGTCAATCTCTAGATTGTGATTTAAAAATTAAAAAATGGATTTTTAGAATGTGTGCTATAATGGTTTAAAAAGAGATAGGTGTAAATGGTTTTGGAAACTAGATAAACATAAATCAGATATTGGATGGTCAGTTGGCGTAAGAGGTCCGTTATTAAGTAACGACCCAGCATGGTTGCGTAAGAGGCTAAGTCGGATGCGCGCACTGGTAGTCCGCTTAGTCCAGCATGACAGAGACCTAGCTAGTCTCTGAGTTCCGGAACGAAATTTGTGGTGGGATAGACTGATCAGCTGTCCCTAGAATTCATCCTCTTTTATATATCTGATAAAGTTGGAATAATTTATAGTCCCCGTAACGGGACCGGTGATTTATTGGTCCAGCAATGGACAGTGGTTTTGGAAAGGAAATAGCATGCTAAAATTGAACTCTGGTATTTTTACACAGTACACTACATATGATGTTATTTTGCAAAGCATGCTAGTTTTGATATCAAGTTTATACCTGTTTTACAGATTTCTCGTATATCAGTTTAATATCTGTTCCTATATTGTTTTATACAGCCTGTTACTGGTTATTCATATAGAGGTACTGTTAAGCAATAGATTGCTCGCCCTTGCAGCTTGTTTTGTATTTATTTATTGCAGATGTCTAGAAGACCAGGTCAGCGTCGAGTGTCAGCCTCCGGTCCCGGCTCCTCCGAGGTGGAGGTCTGATGAGTTGCTGTAATAAGTGAGAGTGTCTGGTTTTGAATAAGTTAGTGTGTGTGTTGTAACCTAAATAATACTTGAACCTGTTTCGGCTCCTGGTTGGGGTCGTGTATTATAATAAAGTTTATTTAGCAGTTTTTTGTTATAATTTATCATATTTTTGGTGACGTCAGCCCCTGATCCCGGGGTTGAGGCCGTCACAGTTGGTATCAGAGCCCTAGGTTCAAGTCCCTAATTTAGGTTAATAGATGAGTTAGTAAGGTGTAGGAAGTATGTCCTATAGTGTGAGTCAGCAACTCATGTCGAGGAGCAACCTTAAGTGTAAGTCGAGGGTTCCGACGACGTTACCCTGACATCTATTAATATTTTAATAGACTTGCCCTAACCTTGTTCTATCTTTCCTGTATATTGTTATGATTGACAGTGGCCTATAGTGATCTCCAGTTCTCCTTGTCGGGGAAACCCGTCAGACTCAGATGATTCAGATTCTGAGCGGACCTTGGATGTTGTAGCCAAGGAGACTTCCATGCCTCCTCCACCTGTTCCTCCAGTTGTACCAAGAGGTGTGTTAGGACCTAGTATCCGTCCTTGCTGGATACGAAGGTCAGTGTCGGCTGTTAGGGATTTCCCTCCAAGATGTGATCCTAGTTCCTCAACCTCGAGACCACCTGTTCCTCCCTCTGTTCATTCAGGTGCATCCTCCCCGATCCCTTACCATGTACACCGAGAGGTGAACCAGTCTTTGATCAGAGAGCAGAGCCCAGGGTTAGCAGCTCAGCTTGACCAGATTCTGGTCGGGCCTTTCCAGGGTATTCCTGCCCCTTCCCCAGATGTGCAGGAGAGAGTTCGATCCTTGACTCATGCTGCAGTAGAGAGAGCTCGGACCATTGACCGTTTCATTAGCTCCGAGTTTAGAGCTGTTCAGTACCAGGATCTTGTGAACTGGTTGGTATTTGAGTTAGGATCCATTGGTGGCAGTGGCAGTGGCTAGATTAGACTTGCAGGAGTGAGATACAGAGCTCGGAGTTAGTTGCAGGAGTTCTGTAGATGTTTTTCTTATGTATATTTTCTTTGTATTGTAGCTTGTATTAGGCGGGGCTGCTATGACAGCCAATTTTGTTGTGTACTTAGTATGCTATGAGTGTGGTACTGTAGTTGTTAGATGGATTTGTACTGTTGTTGTATTACTATTATCTGATGTTACGGTTGTCGGTTTTATTTTAGTGCACTATTATTATTGCTGTTATTGTTATTGTTGTAATTGTTGCTGGATTGTTAAATTTGGTTATGCATCATGGGTGGACCCAAATAAAAAGGGAAGGGAATATTTAATTGTGACCGCATTCTCCTGATGCATAAAACTGTTGCTACTCGGGGGTATAATTTTCATATAAAACCTTTTTGTTGTGTTTCAGGAGAATGCCTCCCAAGAAAAATTTCCCGTCCAATTCCTCCAGTAGGAACTCTGAAGGGGGCCCAGTCATGGATAGATTACTAGATTTGCTGTGCCAACAGTCTAATCAGATGGCTCGGCAGCAAGAACAATTCCAGTAGCAGCAACAACAATTCCTACAACAGCAGCAACAACAACAGCGATTTATACAACAACAACTCAACAAATCCAACAACAGTTACAGCTTCAACATCAACCCCAAACAAGAGAACCGAACCAGACTGTTAGTTTCAAGTCTTTTCAGTCAGTTAAACCCCCAGAGTTTAAGGGCGAGGTAGACCCGATTGCTGCTAGAATTTGGCTTAAAGAAATGGAGAAAGCCTTCACCCTTACTCAGGTGAGTGATGATTCTAAATCAGATTATGCTAGTTATTTTCTGAAAGGTGAAGCAAGTTTTTGGTAGGAATCTGCATGTGCCTTAGAAGGAGAAGGCCCTGTTTCTTGGTCTATATTCACAGAGCTGTTCCTAGAAAAGTATTTTCCAGATTATTTATAGAGTCAGTTGGAAGTAGAGTTTTTGGAATTGAAGCAGGGAGAAAGGAGCGTGGCTGAGTATGAGGCCAAGTTTACAGAGTTGGCTCGACTAGCCCCTGGATATGTAAACACTGAGATTCAGAAAGCTAGGAGATTTCAGCAAGGACTAAAGCCGGAAATTCGTAGCGGAGTGGTAGCCTTGCAACTTAAGACGTATACCTCTGTAGTTCAAGCTGCCCTGGTGATAGAGAGTGATAAGAAGTTGGCCTCCAAGGAAAGGGGTGATCGGAAAAGAAAGTTTGAAAGTGGTACAGCTAATGCAGACCAGGAAGAGTCCAGTCAGAAGTTCCCAAGGAAGTTTGGCCGGAATAAGAATCGGAGATTTAGAAGGCAAGGCATGGCTCAGACAAATTCAGGTGTCACTTCAGTTGCCTCCGCCCCAGTCCAGTCAACCAGAACAGTTGTGGATTGTAAGTTATATGGTAAAAAGCATAGTGGTCTGTGTCGGAAGGATGTTCAGTGTTTTAAATGCGATAAAAAAGGTCATTACGCGTCAGAATGTAACCCGGGAAATGTCGGAGTCACTTGCTTCAGGTGTGGTAAGGTTGGGCACATCTCCAGAAACTGCAAGACGACTACTCAGGGTAATGTAGGAGGTAATGAATCTCAAGGACCAGCAACTAGTACAGCGAGAGGCAGAACCTTTAAAATGACCAAGAAATCTATTGCTCAAGATTCAGATGTGGTTGCAGGTACGCTTTCTCTAAATTCAGTGCCTGTTAAGGTTTTATTTGATTCGGGAGCATCTAAGTCCTTTATATCTAAAGAATGTGTAAGTAAAATGAATTCGATGTTGGAAAATTTAGATGAGCCCTTATCGATAGAGGTAGCTAATCATGATAAAGTCTCAGTAAACCAGTTTTGCCCTAGATGTCAAATAGAAATTTGCGGGCATTTCTTTTTGGTGGATCTAATACCTTTTCAGTTGGGAGAGTTTGATATAATTTTAGGAATGGATTGGTTGTCTCGGCATAAGGCAAATATTGATTGTAAGAAAAAGAAAGTTTTGTTATACTCAGAAGACAATAAAAGGATGGTTTATCAAGGACAAAAATAAGACAAGCAATTTCTTTCTATCTTGGAAGCGAAGAAGTTATTGAGACAAGGTTGTGAAGCATACTTAGCCCATATTGTGGACACTGAGAAGAGAATACCCGAATTGGAGAAGATTTCGGTAGTTAATGAATTTCCAGATGTGTTTCCAGACGAGTTACCAGGATTACCACCAGATCGGGAGATTGAGTTTTCTATTGATTTGATTCCGGGAGCAGAACCAGTTTCAAAGGCACCTTACCGTATGGCCCCAGTAGAAATGAAAGAACTAGCTAAACAACTTCAGGAACTTTTGGATAAAGGGGTAATCAGACCAAGTGTATCCCCGTGGGGTGCGCCAGTGTTGTTTGTGAAAAAGAAAGATGGAAGCATGAGATTGTGTATTGACTACCGAGAATTAAATAAGTTAACCATCAAGAATAAGTACCCCCTACCCAGGATTGATGATTTATTTGATCAACTGAAGGGAGCATGTTGTTTTTCCAAGATGGACTTAAGATCGGGCTATCATCAGTTGAAGATCAAGCTTGAAGATATACCAAAGACTGCTTTTCGAACCAGATATGGCCATTACGAGTTTCTAGTGATGTCATTTGGGTTGACTAATACGCCAGCAGCTTCTATGGATTTAATGAACCGGGTGTACAAGGAGTACTTGGATAAATTTGTTAATGTATTTATTGATGACATCCTCATCTATTCAAAGACCAAACACGACCATGCCAGACATCTAAGGATTGCATTACAAAGGTTGAGAGAAAAACAATTATATGCTAAGTTCTCAAAGTGTGAATTTTGGTTGGAGGAAGTTCAGTTTTTAGGACATATAGTTAGTAAAGATGGTATTAAGGTAGACCCTGCAAAGATTGAAGCGGTATCCAGATGGGAGCAGCCAAAGACACCGACGGAAATTAGAAGTTTTCTTGGATTAGCAGGCTATTACCGAAGATTTGTGAAGGACTTTGCCAAGATTGCAACCCCGTTGACCAAGCTGACACGGAAAATGAGAGATTTGTTTGGACGGAGAAATGTGAAGAAAGCTTTCAAGAGCTAAAGAAAAGACTATTGACAGCATCAGTGTTAGCATTACCAGATGAAACCGGGAATTTCGTAATTTACAGTGATGCTTCTCTTAAAGGATTAGGTTGTGTGCTAATGCAACATGATAAGGTTATTGCGTATGCGTCTAGGCAGTTAAAGCCCCACGAGCAGAAATATCCAGTTCATGATCTTGCGTTGGCGGCTATAGTGTTTACTTTGAAGTTATGGCGTCATTACTTGTACGGAGAGAAGTGTGATATCTACACGGATCATAAAAGCTTAAAGTATATATTCACCCAAAAGGACTTAAACATGAGACAAAGGAGATGGTTGGAGTTGATTAAGGACTATGACTGTTCAATTAACTATCACCCAGGTAAGGCTAATGTGGTAGCTGATGCCCTTAGTAGAAAAGAAAAATTAAACATGGCCCGTATCGCGAATGAATTAGCACAGGACTTGGGAAAGATGGAAATCGAAATTCGAGTATCAGGTGAAAACCGGGAATCATTATACGAGATTTCTTTCCAGCCAGCTTTAATGGAAAAGATTAAGAGATGACAAGAAGAAGTTATGGAACGAGAATTGGAAGATCTGACATGAGAAGAATTATGTACTCAAAAGGATAATCGCGGTCTATACAAGTTTTCCTCTCGTATCTGGGTTCCTAACGTAGCAGAACTAAAGAATGAAATATTGCATGAAGCGCACAATTCTAGGTTTTCTATTCACTTTGGTGGCACGAAGATGTACCAAGATTTAAAGAAACACTTCTGGTGGCCAGGAATGAAGAAAGAGATTGCGGAGTGGGTTAGCAAGTGTCACGTGTGTGAAAGAGTAAAAGCAGAGCACCAAAGGCCCAGTGGATTATTACAGCCTCTAGAAATTCCACAGTGGAAGTGGGAAGAAATTGCAGTGGATTTTGTGGTAGGCTTGCCGAGGACAAGATCGAATCACGATGCCATTTGGGTGATCATTGATAGATTGACCAAGTCAGCGCATTTCCTCCCAATTAATGAAAAGTATTCTCTGGAAAAGCTAGTTAAAATATATTTAGATGAGATAGTTTCCAAGCATGGGGTACCTGTGTCTATAGTATCAGATCGAGATCCAAGATTTAATTCAAGATTTTGGACAAAGTTTCAAGAGTGTTTAGGAACTAAATTAAATATGAGCACCGCTTATCATCCTCAAACTGATGGCCAAAGTGAGAGAACGATTCAGACGATCGAAGATATGTTAAGGGTATGTGCTTTGGATTTCAAGGGAAGTTGGGACAACCATTTACCATTAATAAAATTTTCCTATAATAACAGTTACCATGCCAACATTGGAATGCCACCCTACGAAGCTTTATATGGATGAAATTGTAGATCACCTCTATACTGGGATGAGATAGGAGAAAAGAAAGTGTTAGGACCTGAATTAGTGCAGCAGACAAAAGAAGCAGTGGTGTTAATTCGGAAAAGATTGGAAGCCGCATAGAATAGATAGAAAAAGAATGCAGATTTGCATCGAAAAGACATAAGATTTGAAATAGGATCATTGGTATTACTAAAAGTTTCGCCATGGAAGGGATTGGTTCGATTCGGTCAGAAGGGTAAACTGAGTCCGAGATATATAGGACCATTTGAAGTTTTGAAGCAAATAGGAAAAGTGGCATACGAGATAGCGTTACCCCCGCAATGGCAACATATCCATAATGTATTTCATGTGTCAATGTTGAAGCCGTACATTCTTGCCTCGAATCAAGTAATTGAATATAAACCGATCGAGCTTCAATCGGATTTATCCTATGTGGAGCAGCCAATCCAAATATTAGATCGTAAGGAGCGTGTACTTAGAAATAAATCTATTCCTATAGTTAAAGTACTTTGGAGAAACCCTAGGGTAGAAGAGTCTACCTGGGAACTAGAATCAGATATGCTTGACAAATATCCTTACTTATTTAACTAATAAAGATTCTGAGGGAAAAATCTTTTTAAAGGGGGAATGATATAACGACTCGTATATTTCCGTAATATTTAAATATATAATTATTGCGTAGTTAATTAATAAAGAAGTTTATATCACTCATGGTCTCTGTGTTTACTTATTATCGTTTATATGCGATTGTTGGATTTTGTAGTGTGTTTTATTATTAGCCGGTGCACAGCGTTATTTTGATTTCATTTATTTTCTTTTAAAAGTGATTTTATGACAATTTTAATTCCGAAATTATTTGGGTGGTCTCCAAAATTGTTTTATGATTTTATAACCTTGCTAATTATTTTAGGGATTTTACAAAATTTACAAATCAACATTCTGTCATTTATTTATTCTTCAATGAATTTCTGAACTCATTTAAATGGTAAAATCCATATTTAATTCCAGGATTCTTCAAAAATCATGAAACTCATATTTAATTAAGTTCATAATATTCTGGGAATTTTAAAATTATTTTGGTAATTTTCAGGATTAATTTCACCTGCGCTTTGTTTCGTTTAATCGTTAAAACGTGGGTATAAGTTTTGTACCAAAATTTATTTAATATTTACGAAAAATTCATTTTTAATAACTTCAAATTATTTGTGACATTTTAAAACTATTTCGATAAATTTCCAGGTTTATTTACCCTCAAATCGGTTCGATAAATTGTGAATATTCAGAGTAACAGGATGGGACACGTGTTATACAATTGAAGGCGGTGGCATTTTGTTTTGCACGTGTCCTGTGTACAATTTTTACCTTTGGTTTCTTTCTCTCCTGGGTTCAATATCAATCTCTCTGTTTCTAGACTCTCTCTCTCCGTTCTCTCTCTTACCTCTCGTTTCTTTCGTTCTTGTTTCATCCACCTTCTTCCTCGTCTCTTCCCTGTGCTCATTTCTTGTTGGCCTCGTTCTCTTCCACCGCTGCCTAGTTTCGGTGAGGCTTGGAGGTTGATTAGTTCCGTTGGGTTATATATATATTGTGTGTGTATATGTGCTCGTGTATGTGTGATACTGTGGTGTGTGTGCATTTTATGTGTGTATTGCGTGTGTGGCCGGAGTTTCTGGCCGCCGTTGGCTCTGTTTCCGGTTGTGGTTGTGGCTGTCCTGTTTCCTTTCCCCATTTCTGCGCGTGAGGCGCGTGCTCAGTATCCTGTTGTTGTTGTTTGTTACTCGGTTCAGTTGTTTCTGAATTTTTTTATTATTATTACTTTTGCAGGAAATTATTTGACTGGATTTTGTGAGATAAAATAATTTTTGTGCGGGAAATTAATTAATCGGTGAAATTTATTAGGACACCCGGATATTTTCGGGCACCGATAAATTTTGCCGCCGCGTGCGATGAATTTTTACGAGCGCGCGGTGGACGGTGATGACCCTGTTCTGAGTCCTAAATATTTTAATAAATAAAATTTGTATAAATTATGTTCAAGACTAAAATTTAGTTATGTGGCAATTCAAATTGATTTTGTTGAGATTTGACGTCGATTGATGTTTCGACGGGTAGACCTATAATCAGAGGAGTCGCTGTCCAATTTTTCTAAAAATTACCTTAAATTATAAATCGAGTTCATATACCTCGTTAATACAAATTAAACTCTGATTGCTCTGTGCACCATTATTGAGTATATGTTATTGATATTAATATACTTACGAGTCAAAAATTATAGTGATGTGTAATTAGTTAGTGAGGAAAAGTCGAGCATAATCGGTTATCTAACCTAGGATGTTTCGATTTCGTAGGTTCGAGTCAAAGGACCCGGTAGTTCAAGTCAATTAGAGTTAAGCCAAAGTTAGTGCAAAGCTTCGCAAGGCAAGTACCCCTGAACTAATCTTTTACAGTTCAGTATATATGAATAGTTGTTTATTTAAAATATGTACCGGAACAAAACGTTTTAAGTTACGTATTCCCCGTATTTAAATATGTTTTGTTAATTGAGGTTTTGGGGGAAAAGTAACTTCTGAAAATGCCTATCTCTAGATTGTGATTTAAAAATTAAAAAGGGATTTTTAGAATGTGTGCTATAATGGTTTAAAAAGAGATAGGTGTAAATGGTTTTGGAAACTGGATAAACATAAATCAGATATTGGATGGTCAGTTGGCGTAAGAGGTCCGTTATTAGGTAACGGCCCAGCATGGTTGCGTAAGAGGCTAAGTCGGATGCGCGCACTGGTAGTCCGCTTAGTCCAGCATGACAGAGACCTAGCTAGTCTCTGAGTTCCGGAACGAAATTTGTGGTGGGATAGACTGATCAGCTGTCCCTAGAATTCATCCTCTTTTATATATCTGATAAAGTTGGAATAATTTATAGTCCCCGTAACGGGACCAGTGATTTATTGGTCCAGCAATGGACAGTGGTTTTGGAAAGGAAATAGCATGCTAAAATTGATCTCTGGTATTTTTACACAGCACACTATATATGATGTTATTTTGCAAAGCATGCTAGTTTTGATATCCAGTTTATACCTGTTTTACAGATTTCTCGTATATCAGTTTAATATCTGTTCCTATATTTTTTTATACAACCTGTTACTGGTTATTCATATAGAGGTACTGTTGAGCAATGGATTGCTCACCCTTGCAGCTTGTTTTGTATTTATTTATTACAGATGTCTAGAAGACCAGGTCAGCGTAGAGTGTCAGCCTCCGGTCCCGGCTCCTCCGAGGTAGTTTGTATCAGGCCTTGAGGTCTGATGAGTTGCTGTAATAAGTGAGAGTGTCTGGTTTTGAATAAGTTAGTGTGTGTGTTGTAACCTAAATAATACTTGAATCTGTTTCGGCTCCTGGTTGGGGTCGTGTATTATAATAAAGTTTATTTAGCAGTTTTTGTTATAATTTATCATATTTTTGGTGACGTCAGCCCCTGACCCCGAGGTTGAGGCCGTCACAGCTAGCATCCAGGGAGGCTTCTTCTTTTTCAGCAGGAGAAAAATCCTCAGGATTCTTTACATAAGTTCTAGCTTTGGTAATCACCACATCATTTTCTATTACCTCTGGTTCAATAACCATCGGAATTTTTGGACCCTTCTTTAACAGTTCTAGATATTTGGGATTTGCAACTTGTAAAAACAATAGCATTTTCTTCTTCCACATAACATAATTTTCTTTATCGAATAGTGGAATTTTAACGGTTCCAACTTTTTGTGTAGTCATTATGAATTTTTGAGTAAATAAAAATTCAAGGAGTGAAATAATCACAAAAATCTAGGATCTTGATTTGTTCGTTAATCAGAAGGCTCTGATAGCAATTGTTAGGTCTCAATATGTTTGTAGAAGGGGGGTTGAATACAAATAATACCGTTTAATCGAATAAAATGCGGAATAAAAAAGTGAAACAAAATTCAAGTTAAATAAAACTATTATTAAACTTGAAAGGTGTTACAACAATGGTATCGTTTACAAGGGATTAATCTCAAATAAATTATTCCAAATCTAGAATAAATTTGACATGAACTTTTTCTATTTTTGAAATAAAAAGGATCAAATGCTAAAAGCAATTTGAGATTAAGTTCTAGGGATTTTGATCCGCTAGATAGTTACACAAGAACAAGAAAAGGATTTCTAGTGGTTTAGATTTAACAATGAATACTAGAAATTAATGATCTGAGAAATTGCAATAAGTTCTCTGCTGTTTTCTTGGTTCTGTGTTCTTCTATTAATTTGATATTCAATGCACTGTCCGTTGAAAATCAGCTGCTGCTCTTATATTAAATCAATCCTTGATTTAACTGGCAAGACAATCCTGTTAGCTCAGCAAGACAATCCTTTTAACTGGTAGAACTTTCGGTAGGACAATCTATTGAACTGGCATGACTTTCGGCAAGACAATCTAAATGAACTGGCATGACTTTCGGTATGACTATTGATTGTCATACCGATTGTCATACTAATACAAAAGATTGTCTTGCTGAATTAATTTTGAATTTAAATTCAAAATCAATTCTGAAAAACCATAATATTAATTCAGAATTAATTAATCAATTAATCCAATTAATCAATAAATTAATCTTTGCAGATATAATTTATTTTCTTAATTAAATTATATGACTTAATTAATTAATAGAGAATTAATACTATTCTTGAACAACAACTACTCTTCTGACAATCTGCTGAAAATCACTGAAAATTATGAATCCATTTCACCACTTCAATGTTGACACTCGATGTACTGTCTGGTTCATGAATGACTAACATCTATGATGTTTCTTCATGTCTTGATTTTCTTCAGATTAAATCCCTGTTATTAATTGATACCCTGACGAGATCTCTGTCACTTGATTAAATCCACAATCTTGATTTATATCACTGAGGCTTGATCAATTTCTTGAGCTTCTTCCAGTGAATTAAGTCCTCAAGTCTGTAGATAAACAATGTTACTTAATCCTTTGACATATGTTACTTTGAGAGATCTCTCTGATGATAGGACCACTATTTACTTGTTACATCCTTATTTGAGTTGAGTTAAATCCTCGAAAAAACAAATAGGCTATGACGTATGCCTTTTAGTTAAATATCCAGTTCCCTCCCTGTAATTTGGTAATTTCGTCATATTTACTAATTGTATCATTATTTTTTTTTTGTAACATAACTTTAACTAATTTTAGCCAATTTTATACATATTCATAAGCAAAAAAATTCAAATATGATAACATTTTTGAAAGTAGTAAATATTGGGCTAAAATTTTGATACTTTAATTAAAAATATGCCAACTCTTGTAGAAAAAATTATATAATTATTTATACTAAAAAAATGAAATATTAAAAAATAATTTATTTTGTATTATTTTAGATACATTTACCATAATATTAACTAGAAGACAAAAATGAAAATTTGCACATGACACTCATATTTGACTAGTTACTCATCACCTCTATATTTTTTTTTAAAATTTTCAAAAACTCAATTTTATTAAAAATATTTATAAGGTGGAAGTATGAACCTTCTTTGGTATACGTACGTTCTTCATAGGTACGTTCTGTATGAACCGGAGATCTCGGGTAGACAAAATGGGACGTTGAGTAGAACATTTTGATGCCAATTACAAGCCTAGAATAACGATCAAGGGTCGAGCATTAGAAATTCCCATTAAACACGTGAGAGACTGAATTAAGCGTGACAGAGGCACCTCATGTGGAAGTGTTCACGATGAAAGCTATGCTCCTCGGTAAAGATTTTATGTCAAAGGAGCAGTTAATGGCAGTGAAGCTGGTGGATGGATTGAATTAATAAGGACGGAGGGACATTGCCTCCAAATGACAATTCATTTTTCCTTTCGTACCACAACTAATGATGCCGAGTATGAAGTTATGATTGTCGGTCTGAATATCACGCTTGAGATGAAGACATGGATCCTAAGGTCTATATTGATTGCTAAGCTTATGAAAGAAAAGAACGAGAATTGTGACGAATCTGGGACTGAAGGGTTTCAAGCACATAAACACAACTGAAACAATAATTAAAAACGTGAAAAACCAGAATTTTCGAAACCCACCGCAGGATCCATGCAAAAAACAGATATTTAATTCGTAGATCAGATTGTTTATCTTAAGAAGCTTTACAAATTGGTTGAATAATGGAGATCCAAAGATTGTTCAATCACACGCATCCTGCTCTCGCGATCTACGCTCTATCGGTATCCACACGAATCCTTGAACTCAAGGATTGGATGTATAATAGCACAAACTCGTTTCTTCTTGCCCTCTCCATCTTCTCTCTTGGTGGCTAGGGTTTTAGTAAAAGTCATGCACACAAAATCAGCCACACAAGAGATATTATATAGAGAGTAGAAAAATAATTATAACTCTTAACTAATTAGGAGTTATTATTAATTCGAAATTCCTATTTGTATAATAATTAAGTCACACTTAATTATTTAACAACTGAATTTCATAAATGATATTAGTAAATTCGAATATCATTATTTATCTAATTAATTAAGTCATACTTAATTAATATTATAAATAATTCGAACTACTTTAATTTAAATCCAAATTAAATTAAATAATCCTTCAAGCATTTTTTGTGTGTGACCCTATAGGTTATTATTACGTTGGCAACGAATTTTAAATTTAATTCAAAATCGTAAACAATGGCAACGAATTTTAAATTTAATTCAAAATCGTAAACAATGAGCGACATCTAGTAATACACAATTGCTACCCAAGTA
This sequence comes from Apium graveolens, assembly GCF_009905375.1. NCBI lineage: Eukaryota > Viridiplantae > Streptophyta > Magnoliopsida > Apiales > Apiaceae > Apium > Apium graveolens. The sequence goes on along the minus strand of NC_133657.1, from coordinate 101,451,042 downwards.
ATAATAATTGAATCGGTGATCGATTAAACCTTTCGTGAATAAGGGAAAATGTAATATAATCCCTTTAACCAAATATTATAGATTAAACTAGAGGCATGTAATGTATCATCCTCATCATAGTTTAATCCAAGTTTCCTTGATCAATGAGTAGACTATCATATCAAATCAACATTTAAGCGTGGCCACGCATTTCATAGTTTAACTCACACAAGAGGCCAATAATATCACTCCTATAATAGGAGGCTTAAATCCCATCTAGATCATTCATATTTCTCATACGATTCATAATATACCCAATGCTCACTTTTATCATTACCTGGTGAAGGGAAACTTTTAATGTAATCAAAGTACATTAATTCTCGTATAAAATTATAATGATTTCAAGTCTAAGGACCATTACATCATTAACACAGTGAGAATTACTTATGACACAACATACATGTAGAATCTCACATTGGGTCTGTCCGGCACCATGTACAATACATCTTCCTGTGTTTTTGACTTTAGTATCACTTTACCTATGATCAATGAGATTTGATCATCAGTCAACAAACACACAAGTCTTAATGCATTATTATTGTCCCTTAACAATAATACTTGACTAGGGACCTTTAGGAATATTGATACTATTCTCATAATCTCATTTCTAAGTCACGTACTTAGAGGTATAAAATTCATATCATATTCCAAGGACATTTACTAATCTAACATTTATATCGCAGTAAATTAAGAATTAATAAATTATAAAAAGAATAATCGATAGAACATAAATATTAATAATCAAAATGTCTTAAACTAAAACATCATAGTGTTATCTCTAGGGCACAAACACTAACAGGGACTTCAATTCATATCCGGTACATGAATAATTGGGCAATGTTATTGTTAGGTCCCGAAGTTTCGTAGAAGGGGGGTTGAATACGATACTCACTAAATTAAAAAATTCTTTCAAATCTTTTGCGGATATAACATTTAGTGTTCGGTTAGTAGTTCCATGTTCTTGAGGTGAATTGTGTTTGGAACAATAAAACAATGAACACAAGATATTCGAGGAAGTATATATTCATATATAATTCCTCGGGGGGGTTGCTACACTCCGGTAAATAAATTAACCATCTACAATCCAAGAACAACAGTTCTTGTTTCTACAAAGATATTACAAATTAAATCCTATACAATGATCTAGCTTTTGTATGCCTAAGGATCTAATTACCGGATAACGATTATAATTCCCCTATAAATATACAAGAGTTAAACTGGGCATTATAACGTTTCTCCGGTGAGAAGTTAAACGGATATTCTAGGTGCTGAGCTTCTTTGTAAATTTCTTTGTTTCTTGTTTTCATCAACTCTCATGAGAGAGAAGATGAACAGAATAATTACAATTTTATTGTTCAGTTCTGCTTCTGTTGTGTAGACTTATATTCAAATAGAAATATGTGGCCATTTGATTACCACATAAATCAAATGAATGAATGCTGAAAAAACTTGTTCCAGGGGTTTTAACTTTGTTACTTGCGACCAAGATACACCCAGGGACTTTTGTACTTGGTTAATTTCACACTCAAGCTTACTGGAAACCACAACTCCTTGTAGGGAGTTAGTTGCGACTTCCTGTGCCAAGGGAGGGAGTTTTTCCTTAGCTTTTTGGGATGAACTACTTACTTGCGACCTTGAACTCCCTAGGTAAGCTTTACTTGTGACCATAACCCCCTGTAGGATTTAGTTGCGACCCTCTTTCCCTTGTAGGGACTTAGTTGCGATCAAGAGTGCTAGTACAAGACTTACTTGCGACCTTGGAAGCTAGGAGGAATATCTATACTTAGTTTCTTGGCAAGAGCTACTTGTGACCTTGCATTCCTCTTGGAGGAGTTATTTGCGACCTAGAGCTTCTAGTATGACCAAGGAGTGAATTTTTGCCTTAGAATTTTTCCCATGCATACTTACTTGCGACCAAGGATGCATATATGCACTTCTGATTTTATTTTGGCTCTCATTTATTCCCTGAGGCTCATACCAAGTCAAGATCAGTTCCTGTACTTAAATATTAAACTTTATTTCCAGGATATTACTTTTGACATCCAATAAATTGATTAGTGTGACTCATACTACAAGGTAGTGATCATTTTGACTCAGTTTCTGTAGATCGCTTTAACCCTTAAACTGACCCATCTTCAAGTCTTCTCTCCGAGTCTTCGTATAAATCATATAACCTTCATCTTCAGATATAAATTCTCACTTAACAATCTTTCTAATGATAATACTCATTCCTTTCACAAATCACTGACGCCTAGTACAACTGGTCTGGTTCACAGACGACTAACTTTGATTCAGGTCTTCGTATTATATCCTTGATTACATTGTTAAGCTTACAACAACTTTATCACTTCGGACACTGACTGTCAATAAACAAATGTACTTTGATTGGAATCTTTTCTGGTAAGTTAGACAATGTTTTCATTGCTACTATAAACTTGAATCCTTCATTCATTATTCTTCACCGACGCTTGAACGCATAAATGAACTCCTGTCAGTGAGTATAAATTTAAGACTTCAATTATCTTCTTTAACCTCTGTCTTTTACCCTATATTCTACTCTTCAGATTCCTATGCTTCAAACACTGTCTATCTTCAATCAATGCCAATACACTGAAATCTTTCGGTGGCACTTGTGCACTGAATCTTCATCATTTCTGAAACCTGAAAGTCTTTAACCTTTATTCTTCACTGAGGCATGAACATATTAATGAACTTCTTTCAGTGACCTGTAGATAGACTTCAAGCCTTCTTCTAATCTTCTGATTATTTATATTTTCCTTGTCTTCATTTCTTCTAATTTCTTGTGTAGACGTAGTGTTATTAACATGTCATGTTCTACTGTTGTTTTCATGTTAAGTTATCATGTAACTGTTCATACAGCTACGCAGTCTCACCAACAATCTCCCCCTATTTGATTGTTAAACCTTATAAACAAATTAAATAGAGAGGATAACTCAACTAACAACTTGGAAAAAGTAAAGTACCAGGACTTGTAAATAATGCTACTGGTATTCTAGATCAAATACTGTATTTACAGATTTCTTGAGTAACTGAAATGAAAGATGCTTGTTCCTCTAGCACTGAACTGGTCTTCAAGTAGTTTCATCTTCATTTCCTTGGTTCTTCAAGTCTCTTCCAGATAATACTTCTCAGTCTTAAAGTAATCATCAGCAGTTTCTTTTGTACAACCACATTTCTTATTGAGAAGCACATATCTCTCTTGCTTCTCCCCCTATGAGAGTCAAATGCTTAAAGGAGATCACCTTTGTTTACCACCTCTCCCGTACAATAGGATCCGCAGATAAAAACCAATGATACTCCCCTTTTGGAAAACAGCTTCTCCCCTTATGAAGAATAGTGATGAACCAATCCATTTCTTCTGATAGTTTGTGGTGCACATGCTTTACCTTTTTCCTCAACTTCTCCCCTTATGAAGAATAGTGATAAACCAATCCATTTCTTCTGATAGTTTGTGGTGCACATGCTTTACCTTTTTCCTCCTTCCTGCAATTTTTCCCCCTTAGTTGAGGAATCCTCCAAACTATTACATAAGATTTTATCTCCCCCTTAGAGAAGGAATGTATGCTATCGTCTGAAGGAGTTCTCATAGTTCACTTGGCTGGAAAAGAAATAACAAGTCAGAGTCTGATCAACCATATCCCTTTAAATGAAGCAGGAATGGCTTCACCGTTGATCATCCTATTAACTAATATTCCCAACTCCTTATACCTCCCAAATGTGAGATCACCAGTTGTTACCAATTGTTATATCCCAAACTTGTTAGGTCCTGAAGTATTCTAATCCATTCTGTAAACGTTAGGTCCCTAAGAGTTAGGTTCCAATCATAAACAAATACGAGACCCGAAGTAATAAGAACCAGTGTTTAGGGATAGGGAATGGGATATGGTGTTTCTATTTCTTCCTCACTGTGAGTGTGTGATTCTGTTTCGTGTACCTCACATGTGTTTCACTCTTCTCTCCAGTCATGTTTACACTCATTCTCACAAGTGTATCACTCCCTCATAGCTCCAAAATCCAGCTGTACTTGCAAGGAAATCACCTTAGCCATCTTTACGGAGGTCACAGGTGGTGCAATGGGAGTTTGCAAAACCCCATCCTCGTTAGACTCGTCAGATGAATCTGAGTCATAATCTACAAGTTGCTAGTTTCCCTTTTAGGGTTCCAGATTTGAACTCTGGGAAGGTAAACAATGATCCAAAGAATTTAGCATAAAGATCAAAGTTCCCTTCTAATGTATGTGAAGATATTTCCTTGTAACTCATCAGGTAAATCTGAATCATTGTCAACAAGTTGTCGATCTGCACCTATGTCAGATCCACTATCCGCAAATGTATCTAGGGGATTTGAGCCTGGGGAGGTAGACACTGACCACTAACATATGGATACTAGATCAATATCCTCTCCTCACACCTATAAAGGTAATTGGTCCAGTAAAGAACCTTGAACAATCGAATCTAACCTCAAAATGGTCAAAACTCTTATTTCCGTCAACTCTTCCTTTGTGTGTGTAACCTATCCTTGTGCATTAAGAATTGTTTATATTTGAGGCGGTGATAGTACATCGGATACCCTGGCTGGCATGCGAATTTCAATAGATGCACCCTATTGAGAGGATGAATCTAGTAATTGTATTTGTTCCTTTTCATCCATTACATATTTTTGAGAAGATGTATGGGGGCTAGCAGTTGCCTCGGTTTTAAAATTACTACTCAACTTTGTAGGAGACAGAGTTGTTGGGTTGACTTCAGAACCTTCCTTATGTGGTGCACTAAGGCACTTTCTCCCTCACGCTCATCCATACTTCATTTTAGTGGTAAGAGAGTGTTGGTTGGTTCTGTTTTTGTGTTTGTCTTTACAGTCTGGGATAGAAGTTGTGGGTTTTCAACCTCATGACTATCAAATGAAAAAAGGCCATTGGAGGCTGAACCTGTATCACTGAACATATGGCAATATAGAGATTAAATGCACTTAAGATCTATAATGAATGAAAATTATGCATTTAATCTTTTGAGAGAAATGATGTACAATAGTGATTTCAAAAGATTTTAATGAAATAAGCAATCAACACTGTAAAAAAAGTTTGATTTTTCTCTTAAAACTGTTCGAGTGCACGAGTCTGTTTTTATGCATAAAGAGATAAATGATTTGAAAAGTCACAGACTGATGACATAACAATATTAAGAAGAGGAAGAAAATTTTTGTCTTTTCAAATGAATGAGTTTTTGTAAAAGCATTGATCACTTAGGGTAAAGTCTAAGCAATTCTCATTCATGTCAAAAGCTCCATAATCTATCTTTATAAAATTATTACCTACAACATTGTTTATTGATATATAATCTTAATAAGAATGACTATGCTGCTAATTTCAAATTATAGTGAATCTGTCAGATATAGCAACTCATATAAATCCACTAGAACTCAAAATCTCACAATTATCTGCAACAAAATATTAACAATATATCATTGACCGATACTTGTCAAGTACTTTAGATACCAATAATTATGTTGCATCCTATTTTAAATATTGAAATAAGATATTAATGAATTAAATACCAATTATCTATCAAATAGACATTATCATTTAATTTCATATATCATACAATTGTTAACTCCTAACAACTGTAATATTTTAGACAATATTGGTTCGATAAATAAAGCAACATTTACCAACATTGTCTTATTTGCAATCTTAGAAAAATATTTTAAGTTCCATATACTTTGATCCACTGAGTATGGCATTTATTATCAAAGTGTCTAGGAATTTGCAAGTAAGTATAAAAATTATTCTAACTTGACAACATATGGTTACTTCTAATAAAGCATCAAACACTGTAACCATAGTTGTACTTTAAAAAAGATTTTTACACTTTTTATATAAGTATAAGTGACTGGGGATAAATATTGATTACTTAGAGGAGTTCTAATTAATTCCACAAATACTAATACTTCACAATTAGTTCATAGTTAAACTCTTAACTAAATATCATTAACTGATATAAGTCAAGAATTATCATACAACTAATCATGCTACAATCATGATTTTGATTTCAGTGAATTCTTGAGATGTAAATATTGCTAAATTTACTAAAAATCAAAATTTCATAATTAACGTATAACACATAACATACAATCAATATACAAGATATCAATTGTTGACATATTTAGTTATAATCAATCATGCTGCTTATTTATTTTAAATTAGTTTGAATTATGGAGCAAATAAAATCATTGAATTGCTTCATTTTCATAATCCAAACTACCCAAATTAAATACTAAATACTAAATAAATAAATACTAAATATCTATGAATTAGATATTAGCATTAATATTTATAATTTTAGAAATACTTTCTAAGCATATAAAATATTGAGAGTTTTATACACATAACTTAGAAAATACTTCAACTTTCAATATTAGTGATTTTAGAAATAAGCATTGATTATTTTAAAAAAAATTCTAAATAATATCACCAATACTAAAAGTATCACAATTATTCGTACATGATACAAATAACTATGCTGCATATTATTTTAATAGAATTTAAATTATGAGACTGATATGGAATGAAATTGTCTACAATCATAATTCAAATCAATTAAAATAAAACTCAAACTTAATGCTATAATACTTAACTACCACAAATGTATATGACATTGTAATCATGATAATCAAGATAGTAGCACTAAGTACGAGGTACTGGATTACTGATAAATTCACAAGTCCTTTAAATATTGAAGATTTAATACTTGTGAACTTAAATTAAGAATTCCTTACAAATGGGATTTTCAACTAATATGCAATGAATGATATTCCACACTTACAAACTAGTCTCGAAAAATTAACTTTATCAAGTGATTTAGTAAATGTTTCTGCAAGTGACTCTTTGACTAAAAGACATGCTCTCGAAAGAAATGATACCTGGTATGAAGGTGCCTTGTCATAGAGTGTTTCACAGAATTGTTGAATATGAAGTTGTTTCTTATCATAACAAGAAATAAATCTTCTTCCATGAAGTTGACAGCTTCCTGAGATGCTTTTCCTGTCACTTAAGTTGATAGCTTCAGAGATGCTTCTCCTCTCTTTCTTACAACCTGCGTAATCTATATCTATATAGCCAAACATGTTAAGCATAGTACCTTTAGGGTAATTTACTCCAAGAGTTGTTAGTCCCTTAAGATGTCTAATAATCTTGTTAATAACTATACGATTGGATTCTCCAGGATCCACTTGGAACCTTTCACTTTGGCATCTTGAGAACATTATATCACTAAAATTATATAACACTATATTCGTGTCTAGTGATAATAAGAGTTATTAATATGACGACTCTACTAGTTCATATTTAGCTGTAACTTCAGTTAGAGTGCCATATCATGTCCTTGACGATTTCTCGAGTAGTTTACCATTTCATACCATCCTGAAGTGAGCTTGTAAAGAAGAGATATACAGAGTCCAATAGATCTGCAACTGCAAAGTCCATGAACTATTGTGCATTGACTACTTCCTTTGATTCACCAACCAGGAGTACACTTGTTCACATTTACCAGAGTCCAATTTTAGGTAGAATGTGCAACATGTGCCTGATATATTATAATATCCTCAAGTCTCGTCATTGGTGCTTTCTATTAGATACCGCTTCCAGATAATAACCTAGCATCCAGTTTGGCCTTGTCCCTCGTATCAATGCCATTGTCATCCAGTTTGACTTCTGGTTATCCTTGTACCAATTATAAAATTGTCATTTGGTTTGAATACCAGCTTCCCTTCAATCTGTCTGCTGACTGATTGAGTTCATCTTTCTTTGCAATCTCCCAATCAATCCAGATCTATTAGAGCTTCTGTAACTTTCTTAATTTCTTCTTCAGATAGAAATCTAGAGAAATAATTATTCATAATCAGTAGCTCTGCTAATCATTACTCAACCATCTGGATCACTTAAGAACTAGACTTTGGGAATAATATTAACATCAAACCCTTTGTCTCAGCATATATGTTCTTGTAGTGTCCTCTTGATTTATAATGTAGTGTTGTGTCTGATTAGCTGATCCTTCTTTTTGCTCCCCCTAAGCTGTTGCGGGGATTTCCTGAAAATCCTTACCCCTACTGTCTGGCTTTATTAAAATAATGAGTTGTGTTATACACTACCATTCCACTGCTTGGATATGAATCATCAATACCATTAATTTCTCCTTTAACAGCTTGGAGCATGGAGTTGTTGAATTGTGCACTTAGACTTTCAATCATCTTCTGTTGATCAACCACAATTGCCCTGTAGGTTGTAGACTCCACTGAGTAGCCATGAAGAATATCCTTACAAGTCTTAGCTGCAAATGCCAAGATCTTCAAACAACTAAGAACATTTCATTGTTTGCTTCTGCAGAATATTCTCTCCAAACACTTTCAGGTTATCCAGTGTTTGCTTCTATTGGCCATTAACTCATTAGTGGTCTTCATGTATACATCCAGATCAAGGCTTGATCTTAGTTATTGCAAATTGTTTTGATTACTCCAGCCCTTTGGTATTTAGAAAGTCTTGATTAGCTTGATATTTCCCTTGTAGCTTTAGTCAAGTTCTTGTTCTTCCTTTGTACCACTCCATTCTGACACGACACTCTCATTGCTGAATATGTCTCATAATATTCTTAATGTTGTAGATATTAATCAAAACTGCTTCTTAAATTCAGTCCCATTTTCTGATCACAAGATCATTTATTTTATAGTTACTTCCAGCTTGATCTTCTGATATGATCAATCACCATCTGTGATGTCTTGTCTTGAGAATGCACGAATAACAACTTTGTGTTAAGAGTAGTCATCCACCATCACTAAGGTATATCTTTACTTTGATGTGATGTTGTCTTTGACTTCTCTTCCTAACATGCCTCACATTTGTCATCCTTCTGAATTCTAAATGAGGCAGTCCTCTCACTAATCTCTTTTCACAAAAGAGTTCCCTGTGTTGATGTTCAAGGGTGAGAGCTTCTAATGCCATAACTAAACTTTTGTCAAATAAAGCTTTACAGTAGAAACCATTGACTCCACCTTTCTTGAGATTCCAGTCTAGCCATAAGCATATCCTTTCCTTACTCTAAAAAGAGCAAGCTTCTCAACCTTCCTGCTTCAGATGAGACACTAATCCTTCATTGAATTGACATTTTTTCCTTTGATGCAGAACTGTCTGATAAGAGGATTTGTGCCTTGAATCTCTGGCAAGAAAGATGCTTCAATTATTTTCAGTGACTCTAATTATTAGTTGTCATCAATGATAGCAATTTTTGAATCCATGATGACATCCCTTTTTCTTCATAGCTTTGTCCCGTGATGAAAACCTTTGATGTCATCTCCAAAGATTATTGACGGGATAGCTTTTGTCAACCACATTTGATTATGAAGCTCTTTCTCTGATCATATGCCTTGAGTATGAATTACCAAGAATACATATGAATCAATTAACCTGTTATGTCCTACACTCACAAATGGATTAACAGTTCTTGGTACCCAACTTATCAGTTTGGATCTAGATGGATTAGAGATATTATTATAAATAGAGATAACAACAGCTGCAACCTTCTCATGCTAATTCTTATCTTTGACTGGTCATTTTCTCCATTTTGATACACTTGACAAAATTGTCTCTAGGTTAGGAGAAAAATGATTCCAACCTTACATAAGGAGGACTAGCAGTCTTTGCCCTATTATAATTCTAAACATGCTTTTTCTACAATTAATGCAAGTACTAAGAGATGCATTCATGGCATTGAAATAAGCAAGTATTGAATTAATACATGACAATCATTCAGAAATATTACATATAAGAATTAAGCAAGACATGCATGATATGGAACAAACATAATTAACAAATAAATCATTAATTCTATCTAGTCCAATCCTATTGATATATCTCATCTAGCTATCTCAGTCCAATTATAAACTAATACATCTTAACAAAACAATTCATATCAAATGAATAAATCACAATATAATAGAATACATGAGATAAGCATAAATAAAGGTCTTATATGCTAGAAAACATATATCTCACTAAAGCAATAAATCATGTTCAACAAATATTCAAAGACATATTTAAGATCATCTAAAGTAACATGCACAAGTTAAACATCAATCCGAGTTACCAGAAAAATGATGTAGTAAACTAGTTCAACATTATCTATGTGTAATTCTATCATGCTTGTGCAAGTGTTAAACATTTAAACATGAAGATCTTATCATGCATTGAATATTGAAAACAAGATATTACAGTGGTTCAAGAAATTAAAACCTGAGATATGTGAGTTGGACCATCTTTAGAGATTGCTAAGAAAGCAAGAAATTCATGATCTTCCTTCTCATCATCTGCTCCATCCCAACTCTTTCCCGTGCACTATAAGTTTTGACTAGCTGCTTCCCCAATAAAACATTCCACCTTTGTCACAGCTCTTCAACTGAATCCCTACTCATCCTTATTTGTCAAGATTCTTGTTCTGTTATAGCAAAACCCCTGTTAGTTATTTGACACATATATCTTGTCAAAACTGTAACTATCAAATCTTGCTTCTGTCCCAATCTCAGTCTTGTAACCACCTCTTGAACTGAATCCCGAAGAGTCTCTGCTTCGGAATAGATAGGCTTGATCCTTGGAAATAGCTTATGTACTCCGGGTGAATCTGATGCGACTAAACTTCCCTGACATGTGAAAAACTGCATTGACGTCCAGTCCCTCAAGTACTTCTACCTGAGCTTCCTTTGATTCAGCTATCAGTAACTCTTACATTCTATTCCGAGGTTCCAACTTTAATGCATGTAACTGAGATATTTGTATGTCCCTACTATTCTCTCTGACCTCCTCAATTCCTACCTTTCTGATCTTTGCGATTCCCGGATAAATGTGGCATTGGTACAAACCATTGTGTGACTGTATAATCTGGAATCATTAAAGTGGTCTTCAAATCTTTGAGAAAAAATGTACCCATAGAAATTTCATTCTTTTCCTGCATCTGAAAATCCAGTGGCATCCTATGGAGTAAGCCTTTAAGAAAATTTCACAGTTTTCTTCTATAGGTCTTGAAATCAGGTTCATTGGAATAAGAAAACCATTATCTTCAATTTCCGTGTTCGGGAGTTTTCCGTTTGAATAGCACATGGTCTTCGTTTTCTTCAAAAGATTAAAATCATCTTTAACGTTCAGACGAATTCCGAGTCTACCAATTCTTTGAGAACCTTTGGCTTGAAATATTTTAAACACCACAAATTTTGAACTTTTTTAGAGTTAGAAATATTTCAGGAATAAGTCCAAATTATTTAAAATTCAAAAATCTCAAGTGTTGATAATTTTTGAAAATTAAAAAATATGAAAATATAAGAACTTGACTGTTTGGACTGACACACCGGATCTGATCTGTATATCGATCAACAAGCTCTAATACCAATTATTAGTTCCCGAGATATCGTAGAATGGGGGTTGAATACGATACTCACTAAATTAAAAAATTCTTTCAAATCTTTTGTGGATATAAAATTTAGTGTTCGGTTAGTGGTTCCGTGTTCTTGAGGTGAATATTGTTTAGAACAATAAAATGATGAACACAAGATATTCGAGGAAGTATATATTCATATATAATTCTTCGGGGGTGTTGCTACACTCTGATAAATAAATTAACCGGCTACAATCCAAGAACAACAGTTCTTGCTTCTACAAAGATATTACAAATTAAATCCTATACAATAATCTAGCTTTTGTATGCCTAAGGATCTAATTACCGGATAACGATTATAATGCCCCTATAAATATACAAGAGTTAAACTGGGCATTATAATGTTTCTCCGGTGAGAAGTTAAACGGCTATTCAAGATGCTGAGCTCTTCTGTAAATTTCTTTGTTTCTTATTTTCATCAACTCTCGTGAGAGAGAAGATGAACAGAACAATTACAATTTTATTGTTCTATTCTGCTTCTGTTGTGTAGACTTATGTTAGGTCACACTTTCACTGTAGAGGGGGTGAATACAGTGTTTATTACAATCAAATCAAACTTCAAGAACTTATGTAACAGAAAATAAACTTTATTGAAACAATAAACTCTGTTACAATCTGGAACTGTTATCTCTCAGTGATGAACAAAATATCACGAGAGCTGCTAGGATTACAGTAAATAATATTCTCGATAATGATAACACTTATAGTGTAAACCCTATGTCTGTGTTTATATATTACACAGTTACAAGATAATCGCTAATTGATATGGAATATAATTCTGCTTCCTAATATATATCAATCAGATATCTTTCCTTCCAAGTATTCCATTCTTTACGGAATTCCTTCTTCATGCATATCTCTTCTTATGTTTATCTTGATCTTCTTAACTTTAATCAGCTACTGTCCTTATCTGATCGTCCTTCAGCACTTAAGTTCTGATATCTATCTCCTGATGCTTATCTCCTGATAACATAAGTACTGATATCCCTTAAGTTCTGACGTCCAGTATAAGTACTGATCAGTTAAGTACTGATTTGTTCTGTTCAAATAAGATCTGAAATCTAAACATAAAACATATTAGCCATGACATTATCAAATATATCTAACAATCTCCCCCAACTTGTAAATTAGCAAAATATACAAGTTTAACAGATATTTGATGATGTCAAAAACATTAAGTACAAATGCATGAGAAATAGACAAGATAACTACAACTTACAGTCCTTAAAGCTTTTACCAATTCAACTTCTGATAACAACTTTAGTCTGTATACACATCAGAATTTAAGTAGTTGTAGATCTTTGACTTGGCTTCATCATTTTCTGATCTCTCTGATGTCAGGAGTTGTTCTGAGATAATTCTTCAACAAACATTTCTCAGCATATCTGAGTTCATCAATCATTCTCCGTTTGACATCTTTAAGCTCTGCAGTATCTTCACCAGTTTGAAATATTGCAGCTCTGAGATCATTAATCTTTGCTCTTCTCAACTCCCGATCTAGTCTTATGACATAAGCTTTGTTAGACTCTAGATTGAATTCAAGCCCCTTAATACCAAGATATGTTCTGATCTGTGCAGTATTAGGCTTCATATCAACAATATCACCATTGTGATTTCTGTACTTTGGAACATATATGCTGTCAGACTTAACAGAATAAAGTCTTTTCTGTCTCTGAATCTGTTCTTTCAAATAATTTGCAGCAGTCCCTGTCAATCTGTCATCCACTTGAAGTAAGAATAATACATGCTCCAATTCTTCAAAATACTTCAATGGAATGGCATTTTGTCTCATATGATAAACCCTACCATCTGTCATGAAATACAACAAGATGTGTTCCTTCAAGTAGGTATGGTAAACCATTTGTACAGATTCCAATTGATTCAATCTTTCAGGAGTTGCTCCAATTCCTGGTTCACATAAGAAAGTTGGATCATTGGTAGTGTTGTGTACTCTTCTTTCATCAGCACTTCCCAATCCAGTTTTATCTCTTGCTTCCTTTCCAGTAACTACTCTAGCTTCAAAACAACTTGCAGTAGTCTTCAAAGGTTGAGTTTGTTTTGCTTTAGTGAATCCTGGTAGGAGTGTATTTGATCTTCCTTCTGATATCAAGTTAACTTGAGCTGTGTCAGAGGTTACTTGCTTCTTTTGAATATCAGAACTTTTAATTTCTTGACTCTGAAAAACTTGAGCTGTGTCAGAGGTTGTTTTAAGAACTTTTCTTGAAGTCAGAGCAAGATTATCTTTGTCATCAGTAATTTCTTCATCTTCAGGAGGTACATAGACTTTAACAGGTTCACCAACCTTTTCTTTACCCTTGGATCTTGGGTCTATCTTTGGTTGTGATTTAGCAAATGTTGCTTCAGTTTGTGCCTTTTCTTTAATCACAATACCTTTCAGTTTTGGAAGTGACTTTTTACCAGAAGCTTCGGATTTAGATGTGACTTTCTCTGATTTAAGTCTAGCTTCTTCTTCCTTTAAACTTTCCAAGTCCATTCCTGGATTTTCTTGAAGAAATAACTGTCTTGACATTTCTTCATCAAGATCTAGAAGTTCATCAGAATTTATTCTTTTACCAGTATCAGAACTTAATCTCTTCCCAGTATCAGAACTTATCCTGTGACTTGTAATTTCAGCATTTCTTGATGAGAATCTTTTACTTTGACTATGACCTCCACCCATTCCAGAGTTTCCTTGGTCATCTTTTTCATCATCCTTTCCTTGCAGTGTCTTGTCATCCTTGCATTTGGACTTAATCACTTTCTCCCCCTTTTTGGCATCAGCAGGAAGTAGAAGAGAGATAAGCAATTCCACTGAAGATTGGATTTCTGTCAGTTGTGATTGCTGAGAAGCTTGATTTTGCAGAATTTTATCAATCTGTGATTGTTGGCGATCTTGAGTCTTCTCAATATAAGCAATCCTGTCCATAGATGGTTGAAAGAACTTTTTCTTATCAAGTTTCCAAACTTGTTCTTGTTTGGTAAAGTTCTCCTGAATCTTGTGTATTTCGGCATGAGTAATTGAATGAAGACCTTGTAGATTTTTAGTACTCAATGCAGTGACACGAAGCTGAGCTTTGAAATCATCAGAATTTAACATTTCATCAGCTTTAGTAAAGTGCTCAGTAAGATGTAACGCAGATGGAATACATGAGACTGAGTTCCATTCCTTAGTCCACTCCTGTCCTGCAGGAGTTTCACTCCAAGGCACTGGTGGTTCCTCTGTAACATACTTCTTTACTAGTTCAGACTTTGAAAGAGGAATTTGTCCTGAAGGACCTGCTGCATCAGTATTTGCAGTTGGAGCAGCATCACCAGTATCCCCAGCATGTGCAGCATCAGAACTTATAGAATCAGTATCATCTGATATAATAGCAGTGTGAGTAGCAATGGAGGCGTCAGCATCCTCTAATTGCTGATCTGATGCTAAGTTCTGATCAACAGCCAAATCCTGATGATCACCTAAAGTCTGATCATCAGTGTCTAGATACAGAGAAGGTGACTTAGATAATTCCGGAGTTTTAATAGCATCAGTAACAGTTGTTGGCAAAAGATTTATTGTTGTTGGAGCTTCTAAGAAAATTACTCCAGGCACAACTAAGTGTTGATCAGCATTATCAGCACTTGTGCCTTGATGACCAAGAGACACAGATGGGAAATTAGCCTTGTCAGATACAATTTCCTGAGATTGAGTGGATGGAGAAGAAGTAACTGGAGCAAATTCTTTTTCTTGTGAGATCAGAGATTCCTGATCCCCTTCCTTAGCTGCTTCCTCATCATCATCTGAAACTGGCCTTTTTGCCCTCTGTTTCTGGTATGTCCTTGGTAATTTAGAGTCCTTGGAAGTGTCAGGAATTATCATTTTTCTAAGCCTCTTGAGAAGCTTAGATCCTCCAAGTTCAGAATCCTTCTGAGAAATCTTTTTCTCAGCTGCAGTTACCACAGGTTCTGAAGAAAGAATCGGTTCCTCAGAATCTGAGTCATCTCTCAAGGTGATCCTCCTCTTCTTCTGAGGTGTGTGAGAAACAGTCTTTGTTCTCTTTGGCTTGGAAGATGTAGGTTTCACATAGGACTTGAGATATGTTCTGAGAGATGGTTGAGAGGTTTGAGGTGGCTGAGTAGAGATGGTAGGTGCTGATGAACCAGGTTCTGATGTTTGAACATCAGGATAAAGTGCAGTGTACTTAACAGGATCATAGGTGATTAAGGCTTGTTTGACAGATAAAGGTATTAAGAGGGGTCTTAACACAGCCTTTTTATTATCAGAAGATAATAAATCAGTAAAAGCTCTCTTAGCTATTCTGAAAGATGGAATGAGATCACCAAAATTTTGGGGGGAATTATAACAAAAATTATAAATAAGCTGACAAAATCTTGCAAAATATACAGTATTGCGATCTTCTGTCATCCTATCCCCAATAGAACCCAAAACTGCACGTGCATAATCAAAATCAGTGTGATTTAGAAGTGCATACCCGATTTGTTGGCTGAATATGGGAATTGCATCAAAATTTGTACATTTGTTGGCGAAAGCTTTGGTAATGCAATCAAAGAAGAAACTCCATTCCCTCCGTATGAAGGATCTCTTCAACTGTCCAAGCTTGGTCAATGTCCCTTCATATCCCAGACTAACCATCATATTTTGAAGAACTGAGTCATCAACAGTAGAATAAACACAGTCCTCAGGAAGCTGTAATGCCTGTCTAACCGTAGACAGAGTCACAACATACTCATTTTCCCCTGATGAAAATATTAAACTTGGGGACCCGTGAGCACCACTATTGTCATATACTCCACTCCTCCAAAACTCCAGTACTTGAACCCCAGAAATTGATGTAGGCTCAGTTAGAGCAAACCCAATATCAGAACTTGTGAGAAAGTCTTGAATAAAATGAAATTCAGAGGGTGCCTCTGTAGTGTGTAGTATCGCAGAGAAGTTATTAGGAACAAACTTTGCTCCATCAAAGAAAATGTCCTTGGGTGCCATTATGTTTTGATAAGAAAACGGTAACCTGTAATGTGTTTGAGAAAATGCCTCTGAAAAGAAAATCGTCAGAAGATGAGAGAGTTTAAAAGTAAAGAGAGAGATAAAATATAATGGTAAATAAAAGATTTGACAATCTTTGCTCTCTTTTACTTATACACAAAAAGTAACCGTTGAGGACACATGGCAGACATGCATTTAAAAGTAGTGGGAAATACCTTGACACCTGTTTTACATAGAGAAAGCAAAAAGTAATGGGCACGGTAAATAAGGAATAATTACCACCCACTTGCAGTTTTTCAAGGAAAAACAAACCGTTTCACTTACCTAGATTCCATGAATCAAGGTGAATCAGTTTTAATTTAAAATTGAAACTGTTCCCACTAATTCAAATATTTTACTCTGCAATATTAATATTCCGAGAAAAAAAACTGTGTGTGAGAATGAGTAAAATCAATCAGTTAAGTAAGTACTGATAAAACAGTATCAGAACTTAAAATCAGACACAATTTATACGATCATCAGAATATTTATCAGGATTTATCAATGCATATCAAAATTTCTCAGAGACAAGATCATAAGACTTAAAACAAATTCCATTAATATATCAAAATAATACATTGATGAAATTGAAATTACATCAGAACTTTTACATTCTTGTCCTAAGCTTCTAAATCTAACATCAACAGCCTTAGTCCTAGATAAGAAGCCTGACAAAGCTAAGGATGAAGAAGAACAGGAAGAAGACGAGATTAAGTCATCTTCCTCTTCCTATCTTCGACAAACAAGATAGCGAGTCGAATGATTCGCTCTTGCTGACGGATAGCTTCCCGCCGTTCCGCCTCCAATCGATCAAGATGAAGCTGGTAGTCCATCTCGAAGAACAGAAGTTGGTTCAGCACCGCCTGTGGGACAGAGCCCCATATCTCTTCAGGAATGGCAGTTACATGCCACTCCTGCTGCCAGTCGGCGCAGCTTAGCTCCATATGAAAATTTTGGTAATTCAAAAACATGTTGTATCGAACCATGATGCTTTTGAAAAAGAATATGAAGTTAAGATTGTGAGAAAAATTGATGAAAGGGCTAAAGTGAAGTGGCTGATTATATAGGCAAGAGAATGCCAGGAGACACAAAGATATTTAATGCTGACAGATAGAGTTAAGTCTACCTCGTCTCCCTAGACTTGAAAAAGAATAATAGTCATTGGAAAAGGAATGTGCACATGTAACAAGAGTGAACTGTTCAAGGACGAGTGCCATTATGTTTTAACCATAGACTATTAATCTTCCACTTCAACATTTCGAATTTAATCTGAGACTGTTACTAAATTTTACTCACAGATAAGTCAAGTAAAGGGTTAGACTGAAAAATCAGAACTTAGACCTATACCAGAACTTAACAGTCATCAGAACATAATGTCTTAACTCGAACAAGGAATATCTATCTTAGTAAGTTTTCATACAAGTTCTGAGTTATAGTCTTCAGGACTTAATCATCAGACCATATAACTAGAACGTGTCCTCAGAATTTGTGCAAAGGGATACAGTGACTGTTTGTCTAAAAGAACATAGACCACCACAAAAATTTCATCATTCATATGGAGTGATTTGTGTGTGCATTAAGCTAAATAACTAATAAAGAGTAAAGTCTGATTTACTTCAGTACATCTTAGAAATAAGTCATAATTAAAATTTTGCTAAAGAGCTGTCATTATCCTGAAACCTACTGATAAATGAGTTCATGCATGATTCCACCTCAACTGTTTTTGTGCTAATTTTATGCATCTTTAAAATTCTCTTTTACAGTGGCTTCTCAGTGTAAGTGAGTCACGACTGCTTATCAGAATTTATGCTATTATCAGAGTATTTCTCCAGTAATCATAGAGTGTGAACAGTCACCAAGAAAAATATTTTGCTTTTCTAATGCATATTTACTTAATACCAGCTATGCACTTGGGTCGTCCCATTCACATTTTTACTCTAGATCTCAAAGGAGTACCTGATATTATTCTTTGATTTTTTTTTTTTTTTTTTTTGATAAGTGAGGTTTATCAGCACTTAGTACATTCAGCAGTTTTACTAGAATCAGAACTTAAACAGATGAGTAGCATTATTCTAATTTGGGACTTAGTAATAAGATGAATAAAGTAAACTAAACTAAGCTCAAGTATCAGAATTTGCTTGTGTCATAAGATTTCCACAGAAATAATTACTTCTTTCATGGGATCATTTGTTTATTGAAGACTAGTAGGTCAGTATCTAGCACAATTATCCTCATAGGATAGAATGATTACTTAAACAGATATATCACTTATTAGAGTTAAGAGAAATGTATCAGACAACAGTCAGTACTTAAAAACATTTATCAAATAATGCACAGAATATACAAAGAGATTAATTCTGTAAATACTGATCATAAAGTCTGATAACATAGAACAAGTTTAAGCAGATTTAGAGAAAGAACCTGAAATCATTCCAAGTTCATTTACCAATTTTGTAAAGGTAGCTTCACATAGTGGTTTTGTGAAGATATCTGCTACTTGTTGATCTGTGGGAACAAAATGCAATTCCACTGTACCTTCATCCACATGTTCCCTGATGAAATGGTACCTGATGCTGATGTGCTTTGTCATAGAGTGTTGAACTGGATTACCTGTCATAGCAATAGCACTTTGATTATCACAGTAAATAGGGATTTTGAAATATGTTAACCCATAATCCAGTAACTGATTCTTCATCCAAAGAATCTGTGCACAGCAGCTTCCTGCAGCAATATACTCTGCTTCTGCAGTTGATGTGGAAATTGACTTTTGTTTCTTGCTATACCAAGAAACCAACCTGCCTCCAAGAAATTGGCAGCTACCACTTGTGCTTTTCCTGTCAATTTTGCAACCTGCAAAATCTGCATCTGAGTAACCTATTAATTTAAAATCTGATTCTCTAGGATACCATAAACCTAGATCAGCTGTTCCTTTAAGATACTTAAAGATTCTTTTTACAGCTGTTAAGTGAGGTTCTCTTGGATCTGCTTGAAATCTTGCACAAAGACAGGTAGCAAACATGATATCTGGTCTACTAGCAGTTAGATAGAGAAGTGAGCCAATCATACCTCTGTAATCAGTGATATCTACTGAATTACCAGTATCCTTATCCAGTTTTGTTGCAGTGGCCATGGGAGTGGATGCACTTGAACAGTCTTGCATTCCAAATTTCTTCAGCAAGTTTCTGGTATACTTAGATTGACAAATAAAAGTTCCTTCTTCACTCTGCTTGACTTGAAGGCCCAGAAAATAACTAAGTTCTCCCATCATACTCATCTGATATCTTGACTGCATTAGTTTGGCAAACTTTTTGCAAAGTTTGTCATTTGGAGACCCAAAAATAATATCATCAACATAAATCTGGATCAAAAATAAGTCCTTGCCATGGTTGAGATAGAACAGTGTTTTGTCAATAGTTCCTCTGTTGAATCCACTTTCCAGAAGAAAATGAGCTAAAGTCTCATACCATGCTCTAGGAGCTTGCTTAAGTCCATAAAGTGCTTTATCAAGCCTGTAGACATAATCTGGATGTTTGGAATCTATAAAGCCTGGAGGTTGTTCAACATATACTTCCTCTTCCAATTCTCCATTGAGAAAAGCACTTTTCACATCCATTTGAAAGACAGTAAACTTTTTGTGAGCAGCATAAGCCATGAATATCCTTATGGCTTCTAACCTAGCAACTGGCGCAAATGTTTCATCATAGTCAACTCCCTCCTGTTGAGAATATCCTTTTGCAACCAGCCTTGCCTTGTTCCTTACAATTATGCCATCACTGTCAGTTTTGTTTCTGAATACCCACTTTGTACCAACAACCGATCTATTCTTAGGTCTTGGCACTAAGGTCCAGACTTTGTTTCTTTCAAATTCATTCAACTCTTCCTGCATTGCTTGCACCCAATCAGCATCTTGAAGAGCTTCTTCCACTTTCTTTGGCTCAGACTGAGAGAGAAAAGAATTGTAAAGACATTCATTTGAAGTACCTGTTCTAGTTCTGACACCTGCCTCAGGATTTCCAATTATCAAATCAGGTGTATGTGATTTTGTCCACTTCCTTGCAGATGGAAGATTTTCTCTAGAACTGGATGCTCCCCCATGATTCATGCTGTCTTCGGTTTCATTTTCTGATGCTCCCCCTGAAACTATGCTCTCTGAGTTGGATCCTTCAGTATTTAGATTTTCAGTACTGTCAGTACTTGGCTTATCAGAACTTGACGAATCAGAATTTGAAGAGCCAGATGTATGTTCTGATGCTTCTTGAGATGTGATAATATCTTGAGTATGCTCCCCCTGCATTGGTGCATCTTCCTTTGACGTAGTCACCACAGTTTCAATAACATCAGAGTTTAATCCATCAGAATTTACAGTATCAGGACTTAGACTGTCAGGACTTGAGGTATCAGAATATGAATCTTCATTTTCAAATCTCAGCTGATCATGATCAATGCAATCTTCAAGTCCAGTGATCTTCTTGTCATCAAAAGAGACATTGATAGATTCCATGACCACTTTTGTTCTCAAATTATAGACTCTGAAGGCTTTTGTAGAAAGTGGATATCCAACAAAGATTCCCTCATCAGCTTTTAGATCAAACTTGGATAGCTGTTCAGGATGAGTCTTGAGAACAAAACACTTACATCCAAATACATGAAAGTATTTGAGATTTGGCTTCTTGTTCTTCACCATCTCATATGGTGTTTTTCCATGCTTGTTAATGAGTGTTGCATTTTGAGTAAAACAAGCAGTCTGCACAGCTTCAGCCCAGAAATAGGTTGGAAGCTTTGCTTCTTCAAGCATTGTTCGTGCAGCTTCAATGAGAGTTCTATTCTTCCTTTCAACAACTCCATTTTGCTGTGGAGTTCCAGGAGCAGAAAATTCCTGCTTTATTCCATGATTTTTGCAGAACTCTTCCATTATCAGATTCTTGAATTCAGTGCCATTATCACTCCTCAAAATTTTCACAGAATCTTTGATCAATTTATCCAGATGTTTGACATGATCAATCAGGATAGATGCAGTTTCACTTTTTGTGTGCAAGAAATACACCCATGTGTATCTGGTGAACTCATCTACTATGACCAACGCATATTTCTTCTTTGCAATAGACATGACATTCACTGGACCAAATAGATCAACATGAAGTAGATAATAAGGCTCAAGAATTGATGATTCAGTCTTGCTCTTGAATGAAGATTTTCTTTGTTTAGCCTTCTGACATGAGTCACAAAGACCATCAGGAACAAACACTGATTTTGGCAGTCCTCTCACAAGATCTTTCTTGATCAGTTCATTTATCTTGTTGAAGTTTAAATGAGAGAGTTTCTTGTGCCAATTCCAGCTTTCTTCAGTTGAGGCTCTACTCACTAAACAGATTGCAGAACCATCAGAACTTGTTGAAAGCTTAGCTTCATAAATGTTACCATGCCTGAATCCCTTCAGAACAATTTTTTCTTTAGATTTACTAACTATTTCACAATGTTCTGCAAAGAAATCAACATGATAACCTCTGTCACAGATTTGACTTATACTCAGTAAGTTGTGTTTAAGTCCTGAGACCAGAGCTACATTTTTAATGATGACATTCCCAAGATTGATATTGCCATATCCCAAAGTTTTTCCAATGTTGCCATCTCCATAAGAAACACTTGGGCCAGCTTTCTCCACAAAGTCTGATAGCAGGGCCTTATTTCCAGTCATATGTCCTGAACATCCACTGTCCAGAACTAAAATATTTTTCCTGTTGCCCTGCAATCAAAAAGACCACTAATTATTAGTTTTAAGGACCCAGACTTGCTTGGATCCTTTGGCCTTTTTAGGTTTGTTAACATTTGCAGCGGATTTAGCATCAGATTTTATGTTAACAGTTTTCTTATCAGAACTTATACTACCAGACTTTGAATCAGAACTTACACTAGAAGGAACAACAGAAACTTTCTTTAAAGAAGGTTTTATTTGATAATAATCATAGTACAAACTATGATATTCCTTACAAGTATAAATGGAATGCCATAAACTACCACAATGAAAACAAGGATCTTGTGGTTTGTATCTAACAGACTGACTCTTAACTCCTGATTTTGTAGATAAGGAGTTAATATTCTTATTCTTCCTGCAAAGAGAAGCCAGATGGTTAGAACTTCCACAGTTATGACACGCTTTCCTAGGAGCATCATGAACAGATTTATAGTTATTGCTTTTATTCACACCTTCCTTTCCATTTCTGTTTTTCCTAGGTGATTTTACCTTGTTTGCATTCTTAACATCTTTCAGCTTATGCTTAAGCTGCTTCTTCGTCATTAAGCCTATGTTAACTTCAGCTGTCTTTTCCTGTTTTACTTTGTCAGAAGCTAATTCCTTTTTAACTTCTGATTTCTCATTTTCAGATTTTTCAGTTACAAACTTAACAGGTTTTAACTTCGGCTTTTGCTTATCAACAGGCTTAATTTCTACAGTTCCTTTTTCATTTTTATTTTCTCCATAACCTAAGCCCTCTTTCCAGTTTCCACTGCTTAGCAAATTTTGAGTTGTTTTGCCAGAGTTAGTCCAAGTTCTGATAATCTCTCTCTCCTTTTCTAACTCAGTTTTTAGAGATTCATTCATTTTTAGCACTTCATCCCTAACATAAAAAGCATCATCTCTATCCTTCTGAGTTTGATGGAACATGACTAACTCTTTTTCTAAGAAATCATTTCTTTTCCTAAAAGCAAGATTTTCAGAAGTTAATCTTTCACATGTTAAAGTTTGATCTCTATAACTAACAAACATGGTTTTAAGATATCTTCTCAACTCATTAATATCATCAGTATGAAAAGCATAAGTAGTCTGAGGTACCTTTGTTTCAGCAGCTTCAGAACTGCTCTCAGAACTTGGTTTATCAGCATTTGCCATCAATGCATAGTTCTCCTCACTTTCAGAGTCTGAGGTGTCTGTCCAGCTTTTCTGCTTTGTGACAAGAGCTTTGCCTTTGTCACTCTTTGTCTTCTTGCAATCAGGAGATATGTGGCCTTTTTTACCACAATTATAACATTTAACATTAGCGTAATCTCCTCTGTCAGACTTTCCTCCTCTTCCTTCAGATCTTCTGAAATTCTTCTTATCAGAACTTATGCCTTTCCTGGAAAACTTCTTTCCCTTCCTGAACTTCCTGTATGCAATCTTTGTGATTCCCTTCACCATAAGAGCACACAGCTTCATCATCTCCTCATCAGCATCAGTTTCAGGCAAGCTTTCAGAATCTGAGTCATCATCACTCTCAGAACTTGATGACTCAGTATCAGACTTTATGATAAGAGCTTTGCCTTTGTCTTTCTTTGAGGAAGGTGGTTTGGGGGATTCCTCTTCAGCCTTGAGAGCAACCGTCCTTGACTTTCCTCCTTTCCTCTTGCTTCTTTGTTCCATCTCAAGTTCATGAGTCTTGAGCATTCCATAGATTTCATCAAGAGTTGTTTCATCAAGATTGTAGTTGTCTCTTATTGTTGTTGCCTTCAAATCCCAACATTCAGGAAGAGCTAACAGGAATTTAAGGTTTGTATCTTCAAGATCATACTCCTTATTAACCAATGACAAGTCATTCAAGAGTTTGACAAATCTATCATATACATCAGTCAATGACTCACTAGTCCTAGAGTCAAAGTGTTCATACTCTTGAGTGAGTATTGTCTTCCTGTTCTTCTTAACTATTTCAGTTCCTTGACACCTTGTCTCCAGTGCATCCCATATCTCCTTAGCAGTCTTGCAGTTGATTACCCTGTTTGACATTACATTATCAATGGCACTATGCAATAAGTGTCGTACCTTGGCATCCTTAGCAATAGATGCTATATCTTCAGCAGTGTAATCACTCTTTTCCTTTGGTACGGTCTTTGCTGCTTCACCTGCAACTACAACAGCGAGCTTGGTAGGTTTGTGAGGCCCTTCCTTGATTCTATCAAGGTATTCTGGATCTGTTGCTTCCAGAAACATGGTCATCCTTACCTTCCATATGGGATATTCAGATGGTCTCAATATGGGAACTCTGATAGTCTCATATCGACTCTGAGTTGATGTCTTTGACGATTCCTCAGTTTTGGTAGGCTTAGTTGGAGTTTCTGTGTCAGACATGATTGTGTTTGGATCTTTAACTGTATGTGTGTTAACAGAAGGCTCTGATACCACTTGTTAGGTCACACTTTCACTGTAGAGGGGGTGAATACAGTGTTTATTACAATCAAATCAAACTTCAAGAACTTATGTAACAGAAAACAAACTTTATTGAAACAATAAACTCTGTTACAATCTGGAACTGTTATCTCTCAGTGATGAACAAAATATCACGAGAGCTGCTAGGATTACAGTAAATAATATTCTCGATAATGATAACACTTATAGTGTAAACCCTATGTCTGTGTTTATATATTACACAGTTACAAGATAATCGCTAATTGATATGGAATATAATTCTGCTTCCTAATATATATCAATCAGATATCTTTCCTTCCAAGTATTCCATTCTTTACGGAATTCCTTCTTCATGCATATCTCTTCTTATGTTTATCTTGATCTTCTTAACTTTAATCAGCTACTGTCCTTATCTGATCGTCCTTCAGCACTTAAGTTCTGATATCTATCTCCTGATGCTTATCTCCTGATAACATAAGTACTGATATCCCTTAAGTTCTGACGTCCAGTATAAGTACTGATCAGTTAAGTACTGATTTGTTCTGTTCAAATAAGATCTGAAATCTAAACATAAAACATATTAGCCATGACATTATCAAATATATCTAACAACTTATATTCAAATAGAAATACATGGCCATTTGATTACCACATAAATCAAATAAATGAATCAATAAAGCGTGGCTGAGAAAACTTGTTCCAGGGGTTTTATCTTTGTTACTTGCGACCAGGATACACCTAGGGACTTTTGTACTTGGTTAATTCCACACTCAAGCTTACTGGAAACCACAGCTGTAACAACCCAAATCCGGGGTCAAGATTTGGTGTCACGAAACAATCTTTATATAAAATAAAAGAATAATCAATTAACCCCTTGAATCCGGATTGTTTACAGGTTATGGTATGAAACAAGAATCTAACCTTCTACAACTCACCTCAACTATAATACAAGTGTAAATGCCTTTGAACTAATGCTCTTGCCACATTCTTCTAACACCTTCAGCCTCTTGCAGCGGAAATTTCTCTAACTTCTGCTGTCTATCGAAGCTATTCACTTCTATCCTTATCTGTTTCTGGCAGAAATAAGAATTGACAAAAGCAAGAGTGAGCCAAAAATGCCCAGCAAGTATATATTTTGAGTTTCAAACATTAATATCAAAGAAAACTTTCGGACAAAATCTCTGAAATATTTTGAAGAGCGAAACACGAAATCATTTAAAGGATATACTTCATCAACTTAAAATCAATTTGATTTGCATTTCTATAAATCACATAGGAAATAATGACATTTTTGTAAGAGCTTCAGAATTGCGTGTTTTCAAAATAGCTTCTGGTAACACTTCATACCTGAGCAACGAATGCAACAACTATTCATAAACAATGTTCAAGAAATTCCTAACTATTCAGTATCCATCATTATCGACTAAGTTTCCATAGACTTAGCCTGCTAAACCAGCTTGATAAGGACGGGTTGAATAATTAAGAAGATCTCAATTCATTCAAGATTCTAATTATCACTAAGCAACTAATGCTGCAGCAACAATCTGAACCTCAAATTTATTTAGAAACACTGTAATTTCCCGAAACTGAGTGCTCAAATTAAAGGATAACTTTAATCCATAATCACATTTTTTTTCAAGAAGGAATGCCATTAATGGAGATCAACAACAAATTAGACTGGACACTAGTTCACACTTATATTCTGCTGATCAGTCAGGATACAGTGCAGATCTATACCTACCTGTATAGATCCAGTTGGGTCCCCAGGCACTACGACCCATCTCAAGGCACCAGTCATCCCGGACCTCAGGATTAAGTAAAACTCAATCCCCAAAATATCACTATCCATCCCGTAGAGTATTTTGATATCAAATCATTTTGAATTCAAAACATCCCAATTCAGGGTTCGCAAATAACCCGAAAGAATGTGTATTTGCTCAAGAGAGCAATCGAATTATAGGAACAATAATGAAAGGAACATGCATAATCAGAGTAATTGAAGCGAAATGTAAAACAGTTAACTATTCTGAACTTAGAATAGGAGCGAATAAATATTTGCAGTATTTAAAAGAAAAATCAGGAGTACTTGCAGTATTTAAAAGAAAAATCAAGAATACTTGCAGTATTTAAAAGAAAAATCCAAAATACTTGCCTCAATAAGCTTTAACCACTATTATCGGTTGACTTTGGTTCGACTTTAATCGTTCGGCTTTATGGTCAAACTTCTATCCCATTCTGGATACGATCCCAACATTCAGATCCTTCAGTTAGAACTTCGTTGATCTTGACGTCTAATCACTAGATCGTTCCTAGTCCGATGTCACGTCTCGGGTCTTCCGTTTAAACCTACAGGGTTGAAATACCCTAATTCAGATAATCGCTTAAGCTTAACATCAAATCGCAACCCTCTTCTACCCATACGATTTCATAACCGAATTCATATTTATACGTATTATCGAAATACACATAGCAATTATGGTTCACATCTTCGAAAATCGGTTCGGTATTTAATTTCGGAAAATACGTATATTTGTCATTTTGAAAAATAGGGTAATCGATTATTTACAAAATATCTTGTCACGTCACGCAAATCGGTTTCATAAAGTTCAATTATATCCTTGTTCGACGTCTCCGACAATTACAGGTTACGTTTCCGTATTTTCGGAATTAATTTTCCCGAAAATCGGGCAGCGTTCCCTCTATTTATCGGGCTGCCCATCGAATCATTTCGACGTCTAATCACAACCACAACACAATCAACAATCAAATAAACAATCCCAACCACCGATATGAATTCAATCATTATGTACTGTTATTCGTATTTTATTTTTCATTTCGTTCCGAAATTTATTTCACAAACAAATTTTATTTTTTATTTATTTATAATTTAGGACTCAGATAGAAATCATCATCGCCCACCGTTGGCTCGCCGAGGCTCATCGCCGACGGCGGTAAGATTTTGCGGGTACCCGATAAATTTTCGGGTTTCCAACGCAAAATCCCACCAATTAATTTACTTATTCCCGCACGAATAAATTCATTTCACGAAACTTTAATCAATTCATTTTTCCTGCAGAAAATAAATAATAAAATTTAATTAATCGTAACAACACTGTAACAGGCAACAAGACTGCAACCAAACAGATACACGCGCGCTACACGAGCCTAACCGGAAAAGGCCAAGGCAGCCCGAATCCAACAGAATCAGGCGGCACAGAAAACACACGATACACAGACACCCACGGAACACGCACACACGCACAAGGATACATATATACATACGATTATATATATATATATATCAACGCAACAGGAAGGAAGAAGGGAATCGCCGGGGAGAATCCGGCCGGAAAAACACACCGGGGAAAACAAGAGTCCGGGGAATCAGAGAGGAAACAGAGAGAGAGAAAAAAAAAGGTTGAGAGAGAGAAAAACGAAAGGGAAAATGAAGAGATTAGAGAGAGTTTTGAGAGAGATAGCCCGAGAGAGGAAGGGATAGGCGGCGAGGTTGAGGAGGGGGGGTGTATGGTAGATTTAGGATTTTATTTTTATTTCTTTTTTGTTTCTTCGTTATTATCTCGATTCGCATCGAAATTTTTGTTTTAAACAAATAACCTACGAGTAGTAATAACCCGAGAATTTATCCGAACATATTTTAAAAATTCCCGAAGAAATTTTAAAATTCTCAAAATATTTAAAAGTTAATAGAATCGAAATTTCCATAATTTTTGAAGCACTTCCGAATTAATTGTTGATTTTACAATTTAATGAAATCAGGAAATCATTTAAAATTAAATAATTAATAAAATATTGATTTCTAAATTTTATAAACCCCTAAAAATAATAAATAAAATTATAAAACAATATAAATAATTTTAGAGACAATTTTAGCATTTTTAAGAATAAATATTCAATAAAATCACTTTAAAATGAATTAAATGCATACAGCTCGATAATTTATTATAAAATTAATCTTCGCGTCCAACAATTCACAGACAATTGATAATACAGCAACACATAGCTGACAGTACCATCACATAGTTTATTTATTTAATAATTCGATAATTACATTTACATATTGGATCCGAAAATAGGTTACTTAGCCGCTAAGTAACTAAAAGACGATACGATTTTAATACCAGAATTGGATAATTATCAAAACAGAGACTCTTATAAAATACTTTATACGAAAATGAGGTAATAATATCTCGCCTTTTGGAAATACGGATTTTTATCGATCTCTAAAATGATTTGCGTATCGAAAATTTCACACCGGGACTCGTACAGGTCAAACCGTACCCCGGATCGAAAAAGTCAAAACACGAAAAGTGTTCAGAATTATCAGATTAGGTTAGGAAGGAGTTTTCGGAAGAGTTTCGGGTTGTAAAAATGCAAAAACGATTGAAGTGGGACGATTTCTGATTCTAAAAATTAATTTTTTTAATTATGTGAGAATAATCATTATTAATTCTTTAAATCCTTATAAAATCATAGAATAGTCCAAAAATTACCAGAAAATACCAAAATTATCTAGATTTAATTTTGGATAATTGGAAATTAAAATATCTAAATTTTATCAGAAATAAACATCCAAATATTAATATTAATTATCAAATAATTCACCAAAATTCACATAAAATCACATAATAAATATTTATTGATAAAAATAATTACGTAATATTTCCCAGACGTTATAATAGCTCCTTGTAGGGAGTTAGTTGCGACTTCCTGTTCCAAGGAAGGGAGTTTTTCCTTAGCTTTTTGGGAGTAATTACTTACTTGCAACCTTAAGCTCCTTTTACTTGTGACCATAACCCCCTGTAGGAGTTAATTGCGACCCTCTTGCCCTTGTAGGGACTTAATTGCGACCAAGAGTGCTAGTACAAGACTTACTTGCGACCCTGGAAGCTAGGAGGAATATCTTTACTTAGTTTCTTGGCAAGAGCTACTAACTTGCGACCTTACATTCCTCTTATGCTTCTCATGGAGGTAATAAAAGTCGAACAACTGAGAAAACATGGGTGGATTCGATCTTTAAGTACATTTAAAAAGGAATCCTCCCAGACACAAACTTGAGACTCAAAACTTGAAATACAAGGCTGCGAAGTATGTAACATATGATGGGATTTTGATAAGAGTGGTTTCAATCAACCCTTATTGTGATGTATTGTTGGAGATGACTGTCAGTATATATAATGCGTGAGGTCTATGAGGGCATCCGTGGGAACCACTTTGGATGTACCTCAATGGTTCACAAGATACTTTGTGAGGGTAATTATTGATCGACCATGAGGTTAGTCTAATAGGAGTTCTCCAAGACATGTGATCGATGCCAAAAAATTGCGAACTTCAATAGCAACTCAGTTGTGCCTTTTAAGTCCTTGACCATCCCTTGACCATTTGTTGTTTGGGGTATTTATTTGATTGGAGAGCTTCCCATGGAAAAAGGTGGAGTGAAGTATGTGGTTGTTGTTGTTGAATACTTCACCAGATGAGCGGAAAATGAACCACTAGCTTCCAGCACCATAGGAAAGTTGAAAGAATTTATTTGCAGAGCTATTATTTGTAGGTAATGAGTTCCGTACAAATTGGCACCTCTTAATGGAAAAAAACTTGATAGTAAGAAAATGAGAGGTCTATGTGAAGACCTCAGTATAAAGAAGGGTTTATCTTCCTTTTGTCACCTATTGAGCAAAGGTAAAATTGAGGCCTTCAACAAAATTGTCAAGCACACGCTAAATGCAAAGTTTGAGGAGGAGAAGGGTTGTTGGCCGAAGGATTTTCTCATGGTGTTTTGGTCCTACAACACTACTCCTCGTACCACAACTTCTGAATCTCCTTTCACCCTTACGTATGACTACGAATCTATGATGCATGTGGAAGTTGGAACAAACTAATATCGAAAAAATAATCTTGATTATAAAAATTATGAAGTTTCTAATCATTTATCTTTGGACATAGTTGAGGAGGTTCTAGAGATTTCCCAACTGAAACTCGCTGCATACCAGCAGTAAATCAAAATATACTTTGATAAGAAGGTTCGAGCCTGACCTTTAAAAGTAAAAGATCTTGTACTTCGGCAAAACATACCCAATATGAGGGTTCCAAGTCATGGTATGGTGGGTGCCAACTGAGAGGGACCTTATCAAACAAGATCTATTTTTCTTATGGAAGGAAAATCATTTATTTGATTTGGATTGGAAGCTTATTCCATGAGCTTTGAATGCTGAGCACCTCAAGAAGTATTATCAGTAAGAGCTTCTTGGGTGCTTATTACTTGTATTTTCTCAATTTATTTCAATTTCTTAGATAGTTCGATCAATGATTTATAGTAGATACCAATGGGTAGCGCATTTGCACCTCATATGTGGAATGATTTATTTAATAGGAATTTCCTTGAATTTTTTTATAGTTTTTTTTCTTACAATGGCTTATAAATGCGTTGTAAATGATATTCATGAGATATACTGCTTCTTGTATGGTGAAAATGTCATATTTTTAAATATTTTTAAAGTTTTGCGAGGATCTTATGTCATTAATTTAGTAAGACCTCCTAATGATGCACGAGGTACAACGAAAACACCTTGTCGCAAGGTTCATGAGTCACCCTTTGCTGAAAATATTTTGGAACATCGGTAGTAAGTCACCTCCGAAAGACGATCGAGGTTTGACAGAATACCAGTGTGACAAGGTTCATGAGTAAAAATTTCATGAAATTGGCCCCATCATACTAGGTTAGTATGCCACATCACAATGACAGTTGAGGTTCAACGCAACCACTATATGATTGGTTCATGATTCACCTTTTTAAATATGACAATGCTGATGATATTTAGGGTAGTCAGGTTTAAGTATATCTGAAATCGAGTGCATCCTCAATGAAGCGGGACTCCTCAAAAATCAAATACTGACCCTGAAGGAAAATCAACCTCTAACAGTGCTCATATTGATGAAATTAAAGTTTTAAAAAGTCAAGTAATAAATCCTGATACTAGAAATACTGATTATCCAAATTCCGATGGAGTGGACAAGAAAAGAATTTATTCTTCAATCTATTACTTAAAGAGAATAAAAAGATAATTTAAAAAGACATGATAATCCCTCCCAATAGAGGCCATGCTTTGTTGAAGAAGATTTTCAGTGGGAAGGTGGTTGCTACGGAACCAGGAAAAAGAGATGTGATTGATATTGAAAATCTAAGGGTATACAAAGGAGATACTCTAAGTCTTAAAGATTCTACTTCAATGAATGATGAGATAGGTGAAACACTTGGACAAGTTCATTGCTGTTTATATTATGAATTTTTTCGATGGTTCTAAGCCAAATGAGAAGCTACTCCATATTCTGGATTCAGGAAAAAAACTCAGTGTTTCAAAAGAGAATATCTTGAGGAAATCTTGGCAATAATTGGAGTATGTGCTCTATTTACTGAAAGTCACATATTCAACTACTGCTAAATGGGATAATTTTATCAAGAAACATATTATTCTGAAGCAGAAGGGACTCACAATAAAGTCAGTATTTCCCAATGTTCCAAAATACATTCTTCAAGATGAAATAATTGTTGACATGCCTAAGGGATGAGCTAAATTTCCCAATTCATTTGAAGTTGATGTCTAAACATTCAATCCAGATGATAAAAGTATTGAGTTTATTCTTTTGGATGAAGAATCTAAGATAAATTAAAATTTTTGGTCTTGGGGAAGCCATATGTCAAACATAAGAATCTACTCAAGACTGAAGAATGTCAAGAAGAAGATAGTCATGTTTTTTAACATAGCAGAGAAAAAATTAGTAAAGACTTTCGTTCATGAAATTACTGGGTATGCTAGGATTGCTGAGTGTAAATGGTGGTACTTATATTTTGTATATCTAGATTAGAACTTTACTTCTGCATTTAGATTAGAGTTTTTGACATCATCACATAAGAGGCTTGTCCATGCATTTATAATGCACAAGTTGGGAGAGATTGTTAGATATATTTGATATTGTCAGAGTATACTATATGTGACGCCCCCAAATCCGGGGTCGGGGATTTAGGAGGCCATTCCATCTTGAATCCGGTTTAAACACTTATCTTTGTACAATAATATAAATACTACACCTCTACAACCCCACACTTATCAATACACAAACATCAGGTTATTGTCTTGGAAATGAAACAAACACATTACTAGAGTTAATAAATCCACAAGGTGATAGTTATTACAGACCCAAAATTAATTATATCTTGCCACGGGTGCAACCCTTACTTAAGGTTAGACCGGCGGCCAAATAAACGTTTCTTCATAACTACCTTACATAAGTCATACTAGTAAATGAGGCAGACTAAAAACAACTGAAAACTAATTCTACTCATACGGTCTACCTGCAGCACTGCTCCAAACAACCTATGAAAAAA
Organism: Apium graveolens; assembly: GCF_009905375.1. Taxonomy (NCBI): domain Eukaryota; kingdom Viridiplantae; phylum Streptophyta; class Magnoliopsida; order Apiales; family Apiaceae; genus Apium; species Apium graveolens. The sequence continues at coordinate 101,417,932 of NC_133657.1, read as the reverse complement.
CTGGCCATTTCCTACTCGCTTCCGGGCTGTTAGCTTTCTGACCGACATCTTGGTTCACTATTGTGTTATGACATTTTAAAAAAACAAGTGTGAGCTATATTGCCCATCATAATAATGAACAGTATGAAAAGACTGAACAAAACTTATTATTGAATCCGTATATAGATATATATTTAATTAAAGTAGTTTTCTTGGTGATACACAATTCTTTTCAAAATAATACTTTTGGTTGACTTATTAGTCTGCAAATACCTTAATGATAAACCCCGCACCTAGGCCTGGGTTACGCTATTGCATCTAAATTTCAATTGGAAGATTAGAAGATTCACCGGAGCCCCTACTATATGATAATCAGTCATACATTAGAATAACTTTTATTGTTCACTACTAGTAGAATGACGACTCTTATACATCCACTTGTCACCGTTGCCACATACGGGCATTTTATATGTGGCCCATATGTAACACCCCCAAATCCGGGGTCGGGGATCCGGGTTGTCATGAGTTCCATTTCCCTTAACAACACCCAATCTTAATAAATAATCAACTACTCTGTACTGTGACCCCACCATTAAACACACACACCATAAGTTATAGCCTCAGAGATGAATATCCAAGAATAATCACAAGTCGTTTTATTCCACAATTATATGCCAATGCACCTTAAACAGGTTTCTGAATAAATTTACATTTCTTTACCATTATTACAATTCATAATATACATAAGTCTGGTACATTATTAGTTGAAAACTTAGCCTATTGGTAATTTCTACCTCAGCTACAGCGACCTCAACGCTTCCAGAAAGCTGCGGAATGTTTCCTATCCGCTTGCGAATTGAGAGCTTGGTCCTGTTCATCTTATCTATCTGATGTTGGGTGATGAAAGAAGAAGCAAGGGTGAGCAGCAAGCCCACCAAAATAATATGTATAATGATTAACAATATATGAGCCTTCTCATAGTACTCATGAAAGTCTTGGTCAAAAGAAATGAACCAAGTTGATATCTTAATGCGATGAAGTCGCAAAATATTCAGTATATATATACATATATACTTTTCAAAATATGGGAAGTCCTCTTCCATGCATAATACACACAGAGTTCCAGTGTATAACTGTATAAAAATATCGTTGCAAGGTGATCTCATATATCTAACCTTGTCTCAACGTTTTTCTGAAAATCTTTGTCATGCATAAGATAATCATTTACTAGATATAAGTTTAAAAGATGAAGTTACAAGATACTCCAATATACTTATATCTTTTCCAAATACTACTTGAACTACCACCGTTCAAGTTATAATTAGTTTCAAAAGTTCATCACACTGATGAGACTACAAGATAAGACTTGAATAGATTCAATCTTTGAAATATTTTAAAGGAAATGAAGTTATGATATACTTCATTAAGTCCCGATATATATATACACCTATATATATACATACATTTCCTGAAAACCTCTGTCATGTAAAGTATGAACAGAATTGCAATATCCAATAAATTTGGAAAGGAAAAGAATTTTGGCATAAACCCGATATCTTACTAATCAGGCAAAGATACCAATAAGTAACCTTTTCTACTAGTAGATGGATGAATCCCCCACCGGTCATCACCCTGGCCACATAAGGACCTTGTGCTGGACAGGCACCCGGCCTCTTACGCGTTGATGGACTGCCACCCAGCCACTTACACTTTGATAGACCGTACCCCGGCCTGTCGCTTATGCTGACTCAATTAGATGGGCTTACTTCCCGAACGTTGGGTAAGTAATCAATTCATTTGTTTTCTCAAAACAGCAACCACGTTGCGAATGTAAAATGCACCAGAGAGCTGGATCCCCCAGGTTTTGAGCGAGTATTTAAATCCCCTTTGAAAGGAAGATCTTAAATATAAAAAAATGAGTTTTGGGGTCCACTCTAACTTTAAAAATCATTTTGAAAACTCGAAAACATTTTTAAGAATGTTTGGAGTACTGCTGATTTATTAAAATAAATCAGTCACGATATATTAGAAAATATCTGAATATTATTATTTAAATAATATTCTCATAAAGATAATCCTTATAAAAATAATCGAAGTAGAAGTTTTAAAACTTATACTTGAAATGGATATTAAATAACCAAAGATATACTTATATGAAAGTACTATCTTTATTTGAATAATCGAAAATAAGTTTGATTATTGACACCTTATTCTTTAATAAAATAAACAATATATTTCAGTAACAAGCGGAGTCATAATACCTCGAATGAATATTATAAATAATATTCAATAAATAAAATAAAGGAGTCATACATCCTCAAATGAATATTCAAATAATATTCAATTAATAAAATAAAAGGAGTCATAAGCCCTCGAATGAATATTCGAAATAATATTCAATAAATAATATAAAGGAGTCATAAGCCCTCGAATGAATATTCAAATAATATTCAAATAATAAAATAAAAGGAGTCATAAGTCCTCGAATGAATATTCGAAATAATATTCATTAAATAAAATAAAGTTATCGAATAACCCTTATTCGATTAATAGTTGCGAAAACTATAACCATATATATATAAATATATATATATATATATATATATATATATATAAAATCTACTCGGGATCCTCGACTCCCGGTTTTAGAAAATGTTTTCACCTTTGGGTCCCTATACTAAGGGTATATGCAAATTACCGTTATTCTCTAGCATAGGTATTATCAACTGAACCAACAGATATATATGGCAAGAATACGAAACAGGCATGCATATGTACCATATCACATGCTACAATATATCGCAAGAATTTGCTAATAACAAATATGCATTTATCGCAAGATCATGCATATACACATATACATCACAACAACAGTTATAACGGGTAGAAAACTTGCCTGAGCGACTGGGGGTGATAAAAGGCTCGGGACGAGTCTGGTAACCTATAAACAACAAGTAAGTTGGAATTAAACCAAAGTCACTTGTAAATCTATACTTTAACTAACTTAGACTCTAACGCTTGTTTTGCGCTTACTGATTCTCTTAAGTCACTCGAGTACCCTCGGCTCCACCATTTTTAATAATTTAACTATTACGAGTTTTAAGGCGATTCCTTCGCGAGTGTCTTACCAACTGCCTAACACTCTTACCATAATTGTTTCATACACTAATTAATCCTTTTTGGTCTTTAACCTATGTTTCAAAGTAAGGCGAGGGGTAAAGTTTTGTTCGCGAAACGCCGTTACTTAAAACGGTCGTTTCTCCTAAACCGTACATCGAAATCAAACGAACTACATATCAAAACGAAGCTCGTAACATGAACTATCTAAATATGGCAATGGTCATAATCTATCAGGGAGTTCTCAAGTCCAAATGTTATGAACAAAAGCAGTCTAAAGTAAATCGGACATTACGCGATTTCCCAAATTTAAACCATTCCAAAACCATCACAATTCAACCCCAATTCACAACCCAATCAAAACTCCATCCAAACTACATCATAACAGCCCCAACACTCAACATTATCAATTTATACTTATTCCCCACATGAACTAAAAGCTTTACTTAGGTTCTTTAACTAATTATCAAGATTTACAACTCCAAAAATACCACCAAACCAACTAATCTCTACAAACTCAACCAAACTTTAAACAAACAAGCATCATGCTTCACATATACTATATCAAACATATTCATTCCTAATTACTCAAAACTAAAGCTAGGGTTTGTAGTTTATACCTTCCTTGGAGAGTGGAGAATCAAGAGAATGGCTTGGAATCACCCTTAAAGTCCTTATCCAAGCTTAATCTAAACAAAACTTCAAGAACACAAATTTTAGTTCTTGAAAAACACTATTCACCATCTTCTTCCATGATTTATAGAAAAAGATTGGCTTGGAATTAGAAGCTTAAACTTATAGAAAGTATGTAACTATCCATGGGGAAGCTTAGATAAATACCTTGCTAAATAGTAAGTGGTGGAGCTTGGATCTTTATTTTGTTAAGAAAGAGGCCGAGAGCTTCATGAAGAAATGAAATATCTTTGTGTTTTGTGAGTTGTTTGCTTGGTTACTAGCTTTTGATTTTGGTAAATTACCTTTTTAACCATGAAATTTGTGTGGTTATTAATCAACCACACCTCCTTCCCTTATGTCATGCTTAGGTCATCCTCATGATGTCATCCTCCCCTCCTTGTCCTCTACTCATTGGTTGGGTGACATCATCCTCTCTAATCCCTTTGATTAATATTCCTAATTGTTTGCCTAATGACCGCTGATCTGTTATACGGTTCGCTTAACTTTCGTTTTCGTTTATCGTTTGAGGGATCATACCCGGGATCTTATTACTTAGGTTCCCTTAACCTTTCTCAATATATTGTATTCCTTTTATGATCCTCTCTTATAATCCTTTAATTTAAATCCTTTTTATCCTGTTACCTTATACTCAATTCTTTCCGTATCTAGTGGATTTCCGGGAAAAATCAAAGTGTTCGGAATTGGATTCTGACGATCTTTACATACACTTATATGTCATATAGAGTGCCAATAAAATCTCAGAATATCCATAAAAGAACCCCTACCTAGTGTGGCATGAAAAGTTTTCTCATTCAGCAAAAACACTATTCATAAGGGTTTCAAAAATTTTCCGAAAATTGGGGTTATTACAGTCTCCCCTCCTTAAAAGGATTCCGTCCCGGAATCAGATAGAAAATGAATAGGGATACTTTCTTAACATTGCACTTTCTAACTCTCGAGTAAATTTTCCCACATTGTGGTTCTTCCATCAAACTCTGACTAGTTTGATTACCCTTCTCCTAAGCACTTGTTCCTTTTCGATCTATAACCCTTTCTGGTTGCTCCCTATAGGTTATGTCTGGTCGCATGCCTATGCGCTCATATGCCCCTATTTATCTGGCATCCGAATTACACTTCTTTAACATTGATACGTGAAACACGTTATAACTTGCTACATGTTCGGGGGTAGGGCTAGCTCATATGCTAACTTCCCAAACGTCTTAATATATCCAAGGGTCCAACAAATTGTAGACTTAGCTTTCCTTTCTTTCCGAACCTCATCAATCCTTTCCAAGGGATACCTATAACATTACTAGGTCCCCTATTTCATAATCTTTGTCCTTTCGTGTCAAATCAACATACTCATCATGTCCATCTTGGGCTACTACCAGCCGTCCTCTGATTAGATCTATCATATCCTTGGTCCTTTGGACCACTGCTGGTCCAAGCATCTTGCGCTCTACAACTTCATCCTAACATAAGGGAGATCGACATTGTCTTCCCTCAAGGATCTCATAAGGCGATACCTCAATACTGACATATGATCTATTGTCGTAAGAAAACTCAATCCGTGTTAACTGATCATTCCAATTTCTTTCAAGTCTATTGCACAGACTCTCATTATAGCTTTTAGCATTAGAGCTTTTGCTTCTCAATACCCATTCTTTTCCAGTTCGTAATCGCTACTACCTTCCGTTCCTAATATTATACTGGTTATACTTTTGCTCGTTAGCATTCTATAACCTTTTAATAACCACGTCAACCTTAGTATCACGAACGCGTTATAATCGGAATACCACCGTACTGATACTACTCCTTTTTCAGCTGTTTCTATTTTCCAAAATTTGATCAATCATATAGAAGTAAAGGAATTTGTTGAGAGATCACTATGATCATGAACACTTGTTCTATTGCATAGTTAGTACAGAAGGTGGCCAGCCTTTAGTACTTGACAAGCAATTAAACAATAGCTGGTATCCTACTAGGCTTCTATCACACAGATAGATAGTCATTCGGTAATACCTCCCCTTCTGGAAGGGTTGTTCTTCTCAGCTTATACAAAATGAAAAGAAGAGAAAAGAACGAATTGAAGAGAATTGTATATATGAAAAAAAAATATACTGCCACAAAATATCTGGCTTGGAACCTACCTCTGAATTATAGAGGTTTGTCATAGGAGAACAAATCATATACGTATATATATCAACATCAACTATTATCGCATCGCATTTCACATGCTTAAATATTTTTGCTATTTCGCCATCATTCTATGGACCCAAGCTCTTCCTCGAGCTTATACACAATCACCTTTGAAACTCCCTCGACATTGAAAATCGAATCTGGGATCTCATTCTAGACATCATCGTTACTAGAATTCTATGCTTGCATCGCAACCTTCCTCGTATAGTCGTACGACCCTCAATTGATAAGGACGAATAAATATTCAATAGGTAAATAATCTACTTAATTAGTCTATTCAATGATAACTTATACATCACCACGACCCGATTAGTGGTACTTAATCTCAACATCCATTCCAATACAACTCTCATGGTTGTAATCGACTCATTACTCGCAGAATCATTGCTGCACTACTATGGTCCACCACTGACTTACTGTCGTCATTCGTTTTCCATGAAATCTTAATATCTAACCATACGGAGTCCATATATGTCGTATAAAATTCTTCTAAGGAGGTAACCTAATCACCATTCATGATTCATGAAGAACACTCCTGATCCTGACATATATACATGACATGAAGTAGATAAAATTACAGAAGAGTTTCAGTCAAAGCAACGATAGCAGGTTAATACCATTATTAACCATATGCCTTCAATAGAAGACTTACTCAAAGGTTCGTCTAGTCCTTTTTGAAACATGGTCCTGGCTTATCTCAAGATAGGACCTTCTAAGATAGATAGCCCGTTCACGGCGATTACACGAATTAAACCTTTACCAACTACTATTACGGTTGGGTATTGCACAGTCATCAGAAGGAATGTCAATCTTCCAAACCACAATACAACCTTCACAGCTTTAACCATCATCACTGTATTCTTTTGGCACAAGCGCCTATAATTATCCTCGTACCTTTAAAGTGTCGGCCACCTCTTTGGCCTTTCCTGATAGTAAAATTTCCTTACAGTCAATGTCATTTTAACCACCTCCAAATAATTTTCTACCTCATTTCAATCACAGCTTATGTGAAGATGTTTTCCTTAAAATCTGATAAGTAAAAAAAATATCACCATTTTTCCATAAGTTATTGCCTCAGTCTTTAAAGGTTAATCACTGTCACGACTGACTCTCAATCATACTTAGAACATCTTTTATCTTAAGTCCTAATTGCCCTGAACAATTTTGACCATTACTGGTTCGATCCATACTTTCTCGTGGTGTAACACGTGCCCCACTTGGCATCATTATAATTACGTCACATTTCCTTTATCAACATTTCTATTCTTGAGAATTTTGAATATTACCTTTCTCCTTGTAAAACCTCTAAGGTTATCCTTGAATCGTTCCTCCTGTATTCCCTAGATACAGGGCATATCAAGATACCATTTATTAATACCAGAATCATTGTCTATATACTTCTGAAAAAATTTCTCCACTGATTCTTAAAGGTTGTTATTAACTTAATCCTTTCCAATTCATACTGTCAAAACTCATACTATCCCTATTAAGGGTGAAATGCCAACCTTTATGCATTCCCCTAGGATTCGTTTTAAGTTACCGATGTTCTATCCTTAATTCCACCTTTAAAAAGGTACATGCATCCTTCCATGGATAAATTAAGTCATATATCCCTGATAAGGGTGTCTTATTCAATCATTCCCACCTCGATAGTATATTCCTAATTTCACAATAACATCTGTATACAAAATGAGGTTAATCAAAATGGCCTCCAAAAGATAACAACGATTATCCGCTTTTCTTGCCTAATCTGGTAACGATAACAAGGATGTTCTGGAAGATATTGGTCGTGTTCAACGTGAACTTCTTCTTAATAATTCCTTATTTACTTTTGTTATTTATCTCAACAGTCATCTCAATGTTGGGATATCTTTCATACCTGGCGTCTCCCTTTCTGGGTATCAAGCCACCGGTCTTACACTTCACATTCTTGAAGGTCACTTCCTTCATCCAATTTTCCTAATCTTACTTCCTTGTCTCCTCAGTCTATCTGCGTCTCATTATTTATCCTTCGAACTATCTCAAGGTTTCCTCGAATCCTCCCAACTTAAAGGGGGTACAATATATGTATCTCTTATGCCTTCAACCATCAATTTTAACTCATGGTGGATCATCATCATCCTGACGATTACATTCTATTGCTATGAGTCTTTAGGGTTTCCTCATACCCAACTCCCTTATCATTCCTCAAACTCTATTGCCTTTATATTCCTTTCCACTTCAGTTTCTTTTTATTTTATTTTCCTTTCTCTTATCATTATTTCACAAACCAATCACAACATAAGCATTGATTTCAAACATCCCGTCATTCTGGATTCGTGTCCTCAGAACGAATCTTGACAACTTTTACAACTTAGATTCATAATTCATCATACTCGTCCACCTTTGTTCTGGCTCTAAAGCTTTTACACTATCTTCATAACCTTGGGAAGTACTTTCCTGTAAATAATTGACTGAACTTAAATCAGTTTATTATAATCTCTTGCTCCGTGCCTTCTTTGGCCTTTCACCAGCGGGTGGCCTCTTTCTTAGGAGGGTAAGTGATAAAAACAGTCTTTTGTGATTCGTCCATCATTTAGAATCTCAAATGATTCCTATATTTTCTTTAGCCAGGCTCTCACCTCTACTGGGTTCACTTGTTCCTTGGAACTCTGAGAGCTTAGCGACTTAAAGGTCCTGAAAGAATTTCCCACTACATTGTTTCCTCAGGGTGGTGGTTGGGGATAATAGTCTAAGTTTTGTCTAGAAAGGTCCATAAATTTTCGTATAGGAGTACCATCTCGGGTCTCCTTTCCTTACTCGACTTCTGTTTCCTTAGTATGAACATTCCCTCCTCCTCCCCATAATCGGGGTCCTCCTACATATTTCAAATCCTCATTTTCCACTTCATTATGTTATGGTTTCCTTCGATCTTGATGGCGACCTCCCTGACTATCCTGTTCAGGGTTTGCTCTAAATCTTATTCCTCAAACTAGCTTTCATCTAAGATCTCATCTTTAAGCTCTTGAACATTTGGAACCCAAATTCTGTAGGAATACCTCATTATTCCCTTATCATCTTTCTCGGTATTAATCTCTTATCTATTTGTTGGCTTTCTGCCTTCATTCATCACTTTTTCTTGGCACCATATGATCTTTTTCGATAATTCGGGCTGTATTGCAATCTCAAACAGCTTTTCGGTACCGGCTCTGGTTACCTTCACTTCTATTTCCATTTTCTCAAAACCTCTTATCAACTCTCCCAAAGACATTTTCATCTTGAGTCTCTCTTTTATACTAAGGGCATTAGCCACCATTTTGGCTTTCCCTGGATGATAAAGAATCTCATAATTGTAATCCTTGATTAGCTCTAACCACCTCCTCTGCCGCATGTTGAGCTCATTCTGCGTGAAAATGAACTAGAGCACTTATGGCTTGGTAATTCTCGCACTTCTCTCCATACAAGTAGTGCCTCCAATCTTTAGGGAAATATATTGCCACGAGCCCAAGCTCATGGGTGGGGATATCGAATTTTATATTCCCTTAATTGTCTTGACGCGTACGCGATTACCTTGTTGTGCTGTATAAGAAGCACCCTAATTCCTTATGCGAAGTGTCACTACAAATCACAAAATCTCCTTTTCCATCCGGCAACGCCAACATAGGTGCCGTCACCAACCTTTGCTTCAGTTCTTGAAAGCTGTTCTCGCATTTCTCTGTCCATTCGAACTTCTCAATCTTACTAGTAAGCCGCGTTAAAGGGGGCTACTATCTTTACAAACTTGAACGAACCTCCGGTAGTGACCGACCAATCCTACCTCTGGTAGTCAACCTAATCATGGTCATTAATTCATCAGTGGTCCTTTATTCATTCTTTTCAGGATCCTCCACGGGATCCTCCTTAGCAACAATCCCTTCTAGGATAACATCCTCAACCGTTACATCCTCAATATCAACATCATCCGGTCCTGCGTTAGGACACTCTATCGGATCCACAATCTGATCTCCAATAAGTAATAAAACATCATCGCGCTGTTGCTTCTCAGCCTCAGGGTTCGGAGTTCCGCTACCATATACGATAACGAACTACGCTTCTATCACGATATTTATAAGGGTTCCCATAAGGGTTTTAACTGTCAGTACTACGTTAGGTAGCCCGACTATGAACTTGGCAAGAGTTCTTATTATCTTAGTGAACTTATTATCTTAACGTCACATCATCTCTGAGGTTTATAACGCTTTGCTCTGATACCACTTCTGTAACACCCCCAAATCCGGGGTCGGGGATCCGGGTTGTCACGAGTTCCATTTCCCTTAACAACACCCAATCTTAATAAATAATCAACTACTCTTTAACTGTGACCCCACCATTAAACACACACACCACAAGTTATAGCCTCAGAGATGAATATCCAAGAATAATCACAAGTCGTTTTATTCCACAATTATATGCCAATGCACCTTAAACAGGTTTCTGAATAAATTTACATATCTTTGCCATTATTACAATTCATAATATACATAAGTATGGTACATTATTAGTTGAAAACTTAGCCTATTGGTAATTTCTACCTCAGCTACAGCGGCCTCAACGCTTCCAGAAAGCTGCGGAACGTTTCCTATCCGCTTGTGAATTGAGAGCTTGGTCCTGTTCATCTTATCTATCTGATGTTGTGTGATGAAAGAAAAAGCAAGGGTGAGCAGCAAGCCCACCAAAATAATATGTAATGATTAACAATATATGAGCCTTCTCATAGTACTCATGAAAGTCTTGGTCAAAAGAAATGAACCAAGTTGATATCTTAATGCGATGAAGTCGCAAAATATTCAGTATATATATATACATATATACTTTTCAAAATATGGGAAGTCCTCTTCCATGCATAATACACACAGAGTTCCAGTGTATAACTGTATAAAAATATCGTTGCAAGGTGATCTCATATATCTAACCTTGTCTCAATGTTTTTCTGAAAATCTTTGTCATGCATAAGATAATCATTTACTAGATATAAGTTTAAAAGATGAAGTTACAAGATATTCCAATATACTTATATCTTTTCCAAATACTACTTGTACTACCACCGTTCAAGTTATAATTAGTTTCAAAAGTTCATCACACTGATGAGACTACAAGATAAGACTTGAATAGATTCAATCTTTGAAATATTTTGAAGGAAATGAAGTTATGATATACTTCATTAAGTCCCGATATATATATACACCTATATATATACATACGTTTCCTGAAAACCTCTGTCATGTAAAGTATGAACATAATTGCAATATTCAATAAATTTGGAAAGGAAAAGAATTTTGGCATAAACCCGATATCTTGCTGATCAGGCAAAGATACCAATAAGTAACCTTTTCTACTAGTAGATGAATGAATCCCCCACCGGTCATCACCCTGGCCACATAAGGACCTTGTGCTGGACCGCCACCCGTCCTCTTATGCGTTGATGGACTGCCACCCAGCCACTTACACTTTGATAGACCGTACCCCGGCCTGTCGCTTATGCCGACTCAATTAGATGGGCTTACTTCCCGAACGTTAGGTAAGTAATCAATTCATTTGTTTTCTCAAAACAGCAACCACGTTGCGAATGTAAAATGCACCACAGAGCTGGATCCCCCAGGTTTTGAGCGAGTATTTAAATCCCTTTTGAAAGGAAGATCTTAAATATAAAAAAATGAGTTTTGGGGTCCACTCTAACTTTAAAAATCATTTTGAAGACTCGAAAACATTTTTAAGAATGTTTGGAGTACTGCTGATTTATTAAAATAAATCAGTCCCGATATATTAGATAATATCTGAATATTATTATTTAAATAATATTCTCATAAAGATAATCCTTATAAAAATAATCGAAGTAGAAGTTTTAAAACTTATACTTGAAATGGATATTAAATAACCAAAGATATACTTATATGAAAGTACTATCTTTATTTGAATAATCGAAAATAAGTTTGATTATTGACACCTTATTCTTTAATAAAATAAAGAATATATTTCAGTAACAAGCGGAGTCATAATACCTCGAATGAATATTATAAATAATATTCATTAAATAAAATAATGGAGTCATACATCCTCAACTGAATATTCAAATAATATTCAATTAATAAAATAAAAGGAGTCATAAGCCCTCGAATGAATATTCGAAATAATATTCAATAAATAATATAAAGGAGTCATAAGCCCTCGAATGAATATTCAAATAATATTCAAATAATAAAATAAAAGGAGTCATAAGTCCTCGAATGAATATTCGAAATAATATTCATTAAATAAAATAAAGTTATCGAATAACCCTTATTCGATTAATAGTTGTGAAAACTATAACCATATATATATAAATATATATATATATATATATATATAAAATCTACTCGGGATCCTCGACTCCCGGTTTTAGAAAATGTTTTCACCTTTGGGTCCCTATACTAAGGGTATATGCAAATTACCGTTATTCTCTAGCATAGGTATTATCAACTGAACCAACAGATATATATGGCAAGAATACGAAACAGGCATGCATATGTACCATATCACATGCTACAATATATCGCAAGAATTTGCTAATAACAAATATGCATTTATCGCAAGATCATGCATATACACATATACATCACAACAACAGTTATAACGGGTAGAAAACTTGCCTGAGCGACTGGGGGTGATAAAAGGCTCGGGACGAGTCTGGTAACCTATAAACAACAAGTAAGTTGGAATTAAACTAAAGTCACTTGTAAATCTATACTTTAACTAACTTAGACTCTAACGCTTGTTTTGCGCTTACTGATTCTCTTAAGTCACTCGAGTACCCTCGGCTCCACCATTTTTAATAATTTAACCATTACGATTTTTAAGGCGATTCCTTCGCGAGTGTCTTACCAACTTCCTAACACTCTTACCATAATTGTTTCATACACTAATTAACCCTTTTTGGTCTTTAACCTATGTTTCAAAGTAAGGCGAGGGGTAAAGTTTCGTTCGCGAAACGCCGTTACTTAAAACGGTCGTTTCTCCTAAACCGTACATCGGAATCAAACGAACTACATATCAAAACGAAGCTCGTAACATGAACTATCTAAAAATGTCAATGGTCATAATCTAGCAGGGAGTTCTCGGGTCCAAATGTTATGAACAAAAGCAGTCTAAAGTAAATCGGACATTACGACGGCTATGTTTACGCGATTTCCCAAATTTAAACCATTCCAAAACCATCACAATTCAACCCCAATTCACAACCCAATCAAAACTCCATCCAAACTACATCATAACAGCCCCAACACTCAACATTAACAATTTATACTTATTCCCCACATGAAATAAAAGCTTTACTTAGGTTCTTTAACTAATTATCAAGATTTACAACTCCAAAAATACCACCAAACCAACTAATCTCTACAAACTCAACCAAACTTTAAACAAACAAGCATCATGCTTCACATATACTATATCAAACATATTCATTCCTAATTACTCAAAACTAAAGCTAGGGTTTGTAGTTTATACCTTCCTTGGAGAGTGGAGAATCAAGAGAATGGCTTGGAATCACCCTTAAAGTCCTTATCCAAGCTTAATCTAAACAAAACTTCAAGAACACAAATTTTAGTTCTTGAAAAACACTATTCACCATCTTCTTCCATGATTTATAGAAAAAGATTGGCTTGGAATTAGAAGCTTAAACTTATAGGAAGTATGTAACTATCCATGGGGAAGCTTAGATAAATACCTTGCTAAATAGTAAGTGGTGGAGCTTGGATCTTTATTTTGTTAAGAAAGAAGCCGAGAGCTTCATGAAGAAATGAAATATCTTTGTATTTTGTGAGTTGTTTGCTTGGTTACTAGCTTTTGATTTTGGTAAATTACCTTTTTAACCATGAAATTTGTGTGGTTATTAATCAACCACACCTCCTTCCCTTATGTCATGCTTAGGTCATCCTCATGATGTCATCCTCCCCTCCTTGTCCTCTTCTCATTGGTTGGGTGACATCATCCACTCTAATCCCTTTGATTAATCTTCCTAATTGTTTGCCTAATGACCGCTGATCTGTTATACGGTTCGCTTAACTTTCATTTTCGTTTATCGTTTGAGGGATCATACCCGGGATCTTATTACTTAGGTTCCCTTAACCTTTCTCAATATATTATATTCCTTTTATGATCCTCTCTTATAATCCTTTAATTTAAATCCTTTTTACCCTGTTACCTTATACTCAATTCTTTCCGTATCTAGTGGATTTCCGGGAAAAATCAAAGTGTTCGGAATTGGATTCTGACGATCTTTACATACACTTATATGTCATATAGAGTGCCAATAAAATCTCAGAATATCCATAAAAGAACCCCTACCTAGTGTGGCATGAAAAATTTTCTCATTCAGCAAAAACACTATTCATAAGGGTTACAAAATTTTTCCAAAAATTGGGGTTATTACACCATACATCCAGGCTTTCCACATACTTGACATGTTTATATGTGGCACACCATTAGTCGCTCCAGTACACAAAGTACTAGAGTCTACCCCTCCTTGTCCTTTTTAAGAGTCCTATCGTATCTCTGGAACTCGAACAATATCAAAGTCCCCCAAGCATTTTGCTTGTTGATAGGCACCACTCATCTCATATATGTATATTTGTACTTCCGAGAATTTTCGGGGGAAGTACTAAGATAATTTGAGTTGACCGCTGTCAACAAATAACTAAATAAGGGGGAGTTTCTTTTGACACTAGAGTCAAAATAATTAAAATACGTCAAGATAATATTTTTCGACGATCTGAGAGTATCAGAATGATTTTTGAAACTTAGAAAATATTTTAAAATAGGTTGTATGATTTTTAAATCATGTTAAATCATTTAATAAGTATTTAATAATTAAATAATAATTATTAAATAATTAAGCCTCGAATGATTCTATTTTAAAAGGATATTTGAAATAAATTCCTCAACTAATTTATGTTTAAGTAATTAAATTAATCTTTAATTAAATATTAAATAATTTGAAATTATAAATAAAGTAATCATTGGAGAGTACTTCTCCTTTTTAAATGAATACCTGAATTAATATTAATTATTTAGATAATTAAATATAGTTGAGGGAATACGATCTTTGGAAATCATTTTTAAAAAATCTGAGGTATTTAATACTTCGTCAGAGGACATCGAGTCCCTAGGAATAAAACAATTACGGACATTAATCGTCCAAAACATCTCCAGAATATTTTCCGGGTTTTTAATTAATACAAGCTGATCGACTCTCGGTCTATAAATTATCATCATGCTACCCACTAGCGTTAACATATAATACGATATTTACATTGTATTTCCAATCAATATCGATACTTAAAACTCATAATTTGCAAGCATGGTAAACATGGCATTTACATAAATGCAGTAATTCAATTTTCAAAACACAATAGTATACATAGTAGGGTTTATAAACTTTCCTGGGGGTTTTGAAGTGGAGGGTGCTCTTGAGTTTGTTCGATAATGTAAAATCAAGAACATTATTGTCCGTTAGTCTTTAATCGTATTTATCGTTGTTTGTTAAATACGCAACATTTATAATCACATAACACGACTCTCTCAACTCTCGTCATTTTAATAAAGTATGAGTAGTCATTAACCTCTTTTTGAATTTACAATCCTTATTGTCCATTATTCTCATTTGCTTTAACCACCCGGCTCCTCTCGCGACTCTTAAGGAATTCTACTCGCGGGACCTCCATTCCGACATTTTTATAAAATTGAAAAATACATATTTTCACTTGAAATTTTTATAGAAATTTTTATACTCCATTTATTACTCTATTAAGTTGCTTGGAAGGTTTTCTTCTTTATGGATGATTCCCGGTGTGTTGTTGGTGTGCTTAAGAAGTCTAAATCTTTCCAAAAAAATCAAGAAAGTGCCTGAAGTTACTATTTGTTACTATTCATCATCACTTTCATCATTTTATTTACATAAGTTAACCTCAATGAAATGCTATGAAATAATTATCTTACCTTAGTTTGTGATGAGGAGGCTTGGGAATTAATTTGAGCATTTATCCATGGCCTGGAGTTGATGATTTGAATTTGGTATCTTGGCTTTAAATGAAAAGCCGAATGGAGCTTGGTGTGGGGGGGGGGGGAAGAGCTTCTTTACTTTTGCTTGCTTGCTTAGTGATGTTTTGATGTGTTGGTTGATTTTGTGAATTATTAGATATGTAATGACTTTTACACACACTTATTTGGTACTTATAATCACAATATCGACTCAGAAACTTAGTTTACCATTCATAATATAGTGTGGGCTAAAACGTTTTGCCCGATTGTCAGGATTACTATTCATCAATTATTTTACAAAGTCTCAGAAATTCAGGTTATTACATGTTAGATATATTTGAGATGTCATGTCTAATATGTTTCATGTTTAGTTTTAAGATCTTAACAAACATGAAATATCAAGACTTACTGGAATCAGTACTTACTGGAAGTCGGAACATAATATCAGGACTTAAGGTCATGTCAGAACTTAAGTACGGGAGGACTTACAGTTAAGGAAGGAAGCTGATTAACAGTAGAAGATCGAGACTAAAACAAAAGAAGATATGCATGGAAAGAATTAGAAGACTGGAAGACTTGTATAAGATATCTGATTGATATATTTTAGGAGACAGAATTATATTCCATATCAATTAGAAGTTATCTTGTAACTGTGTAAGTATATAAACACAGACATATGTTTACACTATATGTGTTATCATTATCGAGATACATTATTCATTGTAACCTAGCAGCTCTTAGTGATATTTGTTCATCACTGAGAGAGAACAGTTCCATTGTAACAGAGTTTATTATATTGAATATATCTGTTTACTGTTACTTGTGTTCAAGATCAATTTGATTGTAATAACACTGTATTCAACCCCCTTCTACAGTGTTGTGTGACCTAACAATTGGTATCAGAGCTTATCTGTTAACACATATATAGTAAAGATCTAAAAAATCATGTCTAAAGAAGCACAAACTCCAACCAAGCCCACCAAAACTGAAGAAACTAAAAACACTCAAAACCACAGTCGATATGAGACTATTAGGATTCCCATACTGAGACTTTCTGAGTATCCCATATGGAAAGTAAAGATGGCTATGTTTCTGGAAGCTACAGATCCAGAATACCTTGATAGGATTAATGAAGGACCATATAAGCCTACCAAGCTCTCTGTTGCAGTTGCAGATCAACCAGCAAAGTCCATACCAAAGGAGAAATGTGATTACACAGCTGAAGACATCTTATCTATTGCTAAGGATGCAAAGGTAAGGCATTTGCTGCATAGTGCCATTGATAATGTCATGTCA
Organism: Apium graveolens; assembly: GCF_009905375.1. NCBI lineage: Eukaryota > Viridiplantae > Streptophyta > Magnoliopsida > Apiales > Apiaceae > Apium > Apium graveolens. Next base: position 101,400,634 of record NC_133657.1, on the reverse strand, counting down.
AATAGGGTAATTAATTGCAAGACTGTAAAGGAGATATGGGATTCTTTAGAGACAAGATTCCAGGGAACTGATGTAATAAAAAAGAACATGAGGACTATACTCACTCAAGAGTATGAGCACTTCGACTCAAAAGATGGTGAGTCATTAACTGAATTATATGACAGGTTTGTCAAACTCTTGAATGATCTGTCGTTGGTGCACAAGGAATATGATCTTGAAGATTCAAATCTAAAATTCCTTTTAGCTCTTCCTGAAAATTGGGATTTGAAGTCTACTACCATAAGAGACAACTATGCTCTTGATGAAACTACTCTTGATGAAATTTATGGTATGCTCAAGACTTATGAACTTGAGATGGATCAAAAGAGCAAGAGACATGGGAGAAAGTCAAGGATAGTTGCTCTTAAGGCTGAGGAGGAATCTCCTAAAGTTGTTGTCTCAAAGAAGGGCAAAGAAAAGGCTCTCATCATAAAGTCTGATTCAGAGTCATCATATTCTGATAATGATGATTCAGAAACTGAAAGCTTACCTGAAATGGATGATGATGCAGAGATGATGAAATTGTGTGCTCTTATGGTGAAGGGTATCACAAAGATAGCCTACAGGAAATTCGGAAAGGGAAAGAAGTTTTTCAGGAAAGGTGTAAGTGCTGATAAGAAAAGGTTCAGAAAGTCTGAAGGCAAAAGTGCAAAGTCTGACAGAGGAGACAACTCAAATGTCAAGTGCTACAATTATGGTGAAAGAGACCACATATCTCCTGACTGCAAGAAAGGAAAGAGTGACAAAGGAAAGGCACTTGTCACAAAGAAGAAAAGCTGGACAGACTCTTCAGGTTATGATGATGAGATAAATTATGCCTTGATGGCAAATGCTGATGGCATCCCTGAAACTGCTGAATTGAAGGTACCTCAAACAACTTATGCTTTTCATACTGATGATATTACTGAGTTAAGATTATATCTTAAAACCATGTTTATTAATTACAGAGATCAAACTTTAACATGTGAAAGATTAACTTCTGAAAATCTTGCTTATAAGAAAAGGAATGACTATTTAGAAAAAGAGTTAGTTATGTTCCATCAAACTCAGAAAGAAAGAGATGATGCTTTTTATGTTAGAGATGAAGTGCTAAAATTGAATGAATCTCTAAAAACTGAGTTAGAAAAAGAAAGAGATATTATCAGGACTTGGACTAACTCTGGCAGAACAACTCAGAATTTATTAAGTAGTGGAAACTAGAAAGAGGGCTTTGGTTATGGAGATGATAAAAAGTGAAAAAGGAACTGAACAAATTGAGCCAATTGTTGTTAAACAGACTGCTAAGCCAAAGGTGAATCCTGTTAAGTTTGTAGCTAAAACTGTAAAGTCTGATTCTGAAAAGATGAAAGAGTCTGTAGCAGAAGTTAAGGAAAAGTCAACTTCTGACAAATTAGAAAAGGATAAACCAGCTGAAGTTAACATAGGCTTAATGACAAAGAAGCAGCTTAAGCATAAGCTAAAAGAAATTAGGAATGTCAACATGGCAAAGGCAGCTAGGAAAAATAGGAATGGAAAGGAAGGTGTGAACAAAAGCAATAATTATATGTCTGTTCCTAATGCTCCTAGAAAGAAATGTTATAACTATGGAAACTCTAACCATCTTGCTTCTTTTTGCAGGAAGAATAAGAATATAAACTCTTTACCTCCTAAGTCAGGAATTAAGAGTCAGTCTGTTAGGTTTAAGCCACAAAATCCTTGTTTTCATTGTGGTAGTTTATGGCATTCTATTTATACTTGTAAGGAATATCATAGTTTGTACTATGATTATTATTAAATAAAACCTTCTTTGAAGAAAGTTACTTTAATTCCCTCTAGTGTAAAGTCTGATGCAAAGTCTGATATAAGTTCTAATAAATAGCATGTTAGCATAAACTCTGATATTAAATCCGCTGTAAATTCTACAAACTTAAAAAGACCAAAGGATCCAAGTAAGTCTGGGTCCTTAAAACTAACCATTAGTGGTCTTTGTGATTGCATGGCAACATGAAAGATATCCTAGTGCTGGACAGTGGATGTTCAGGACATATGACTGAAAATAAAGCCCTGCTATCAGACTTTGTGGAGAAAGCTGGCGCAGGAGTTTCTTATGGAGATGGCAATATGGGAAAAACTCTGGGATATGGCAATATCAATCTTGGAAATGTCATCATTGAAACAGTAGCTCTTGTCTTAGGACTTAAACACAATCTGCTAAGTGTGAGTCAAATCTGTGACAGAGGTTATCATGTAGATTTCTTTGAAGAACATTGTGAAGTTGTAAGCAATTCTATAGGAAAAGTGGTTCTAAAAGGTTACAGGCATGGTAACATTTATGAAGCCCGACTTTCAACTAGTTCTGATGGTTCTGCAATCTGTCTGTTGAGTAGAACATCAATTGAAGAAAGTTGGAATCGACATAAAAGACTCTCTCATTTAAATTTCAACAACATAAATGAGCTTGTAAAGAAAGATCTTGTGAGAGGATTGCCACAATCAGTATTTGCTCCTGATGGCCTTTGTGATTCATGTCAAAAGGCAAAATAAAGAAAATCTTCTTTCACGAGCAAAACTGAATCCTCAATTCTTGAGCCTTATCACCTACTTCATGTTGATCTATTTGGTCCAGTCAATGTCATGTCTATTGCAAAAAAGAAATATGTTATGGTTATAGTGGATGAGTTCATAAGATACAATTGGGTGTATTTCTTGCACAAGAAGAATGAAACTGCATCTACTCTAACTGATCATGTCAGACAGATGGATAAGTTGGTCAATGATTCTGTTAAAATTATAAGAAGTGATAATGGTACTGAGTTTAAAAATTCAATCATGGAAGAGTTCTGCAAAGAGCAAGGAATCAAATAGGAATTTTCTGCACCTGGAACTCCACAGCAAAATGGAGTTATATAAAGAAAGAACATGACTCTCATTGAAGCTGCACGAACTATGCTTGATGAAGCAAAGTTACCAACCTACTTTTGGGCTGAAGCTGTGCAGACTGCTTGTTTTACATAGAATGCTACACTCATAAACATGTATGGAAAAACACCATATGAAATGGTGAAGAAAAAGAATCCAAATCTGAAATACTTTCATGTATTTGGATGTAAGTGTTTTGTTCTTAAGACTCATTCTGAACAGCTGTCAAAATTTGATCTAAAAGCTAATGAAGGAATTTTTGTTGGATATCCACTTTCCAAAAAAGCCTTCAGAGTCTACAATTTAAGAACAAGGGTTGTCATGGAATCTATCAATGTATCTTTTGATGATAAGAAGATTACTGGACTTGAAGATTTCAATGATCACGATCAGCTGAGATTTGAAAATGAAGACTTAAATTATGATTCTGTAAATTCTGATGACTTAAACTCTGATCCTGTAAGTTCTGACGGGTTAAGTTCCGATGTCATTGAAACTGTGGTAACAACTACAAAGGAAAATACACCTATCCAAGGGAAGCAAGCTGAAGATCCTACCATAACTCAAGACTCTCAAGAAGCATCAGAATCTGTCTCTGGCTCTTCAAGTTCAGATTCATCAAGTTCTGATGAGCCAAATTCTGATAATTCTGGAAACTCTGATACTTCAAGGCCTGAAGGATCCAACTTAAATTCTGAAGTCTGAGAGAGCATAACTACAGGGGGAGCATCAGAAAATGCTGATGGAGATAGCATGGATCATGGGAGAGGATCCAGTTCTAGAAATCAACTTCCATCTGCAAGGAAGTGGACCAAATCACATACACCTGACTTAATTATTGGAGATCCTAAAGCAGGTGTCAGAACTAGAACTGCAACATCAAATGAATGTCTCTATCATTCTTTTTTATCTCAAACTGAACCAAAGAAAGTGGAAGAAGCTCTTCAAGATGTTGATTGGGTGCAAGCAATGCAGGAAGAGTTAAATGAATTTGAAAGAAACAAAGTCTGGACCCTAGTGCCAAGACCAAAGAACAAATCAATTGTTGGCACAAAATGGGTGTTCAGAAACAAAACAGACAGTGATGGCATAATTACAAGGAACAAAGCTAGGTTGGTTGCTAAGGGTTACTCTCAACATGAGGGTATTGATTATGATGAAACATTTGCACCAGTTGCTAGATTGGAAGCCAGAAGAATCTTTTTGGCTTATGCTGCTGACAAAAAGTTTAAAGTCTTTCAAATGGATGTAAAAAGTGCTTTTCTTAGTGGAGAATTGGGAGAAGATGTGTATGTTAAACAACCCCCAGGCTTTGTAGATTCAAAATTTCCAAATCATGTCTACAGGCTTGACAAAGCACTTTATGGCCTTAAGCAAGCTCCAAGAGCATGGTATGATACTTTAGCTCAATTCCTTCTGGAAAGTGGATTTCACAGAGGTACAATTGATAAAACACTGTTCTACCTCAACCATGGAAAAAACTTACTTTTGGTACAGATATATGTTGATGATATCATATCTGTTTCTATAAATGCCAAACTCTGTGAAAGGTTTGCAAAGCTAATGCAGTCAAAATATCAAATAAGTATGATGGGAGAACTTAGTTATTTTCTGGGCCTTCAAGTCAAGCAAAATAAAGAAGGTACTTTTATCTGTCAATTCAAGTACACCAGAAATTTACTCAAGAAATTTGGAATGCAAGACAGTTCTACAACATCCACTCCCATGGCCACTGCAACCAAGTTAGATAAAGATACTGGTTCATCAGTAGATATTACTAACTACAGAGGTATGATTGGCTCTTTACTCTATTTAACTGCAAGTAGACCTGATATCATGTATGCTACCTGTCTTTGTGCAAGATTTCAGGCTGATCCAAGAGAACCTCATCTAATAGCTGTGAAAAGAATTTTCAAGTGCCTTAAGGGTACAGCTGATCTAGGATTGTGGTATCCTAGAGAATCAAATTTTAAGCTAATAGGTTACTCAGATGCAGATTTTGCAGGATGCAAAATAGACAGGAAAAGCACAAGTTGAAGCTACCAATTTCTTGGAGGCAGATTAGTTTCTTGGTTTAGCAAGAAACAGAAATCAATATCCACATCAACTGCAGAAGTAGAATATATTGCTGCAGGAAGCTGTTGTGCACAGATTCTTTGGATGAAGAATCAGTTACTGGATTATGGGTTAGAATTTTCTAAAATCCCTATTTACTGTGATAATCAAAGTGCTATTGCTATGACGGATAATCCAGTTCAACACTCAATGACAAAGCACATCAGCATTAGGTACCATTTTATAAGGGAACATGTGATGGAATGTACAGTGGAATTGCTTTTTGTTCCAACAGATCAATAACTAGCAGATATCTTCACAAAACCACTATGTGAAGCTACTTTTACAAGACTGGTAAATGAACTTGGAATGGTTTCAGGTTCTTTCTCTAAATCTGCTTAGTTTTTGTTCTCATGCATCAGACTTTATGATCAGTGTTTACAGATTGTCTTATCTTTATGTAATCTGTGCTTAAATTGAAATACATTAAATACTGATTGTTATCTGATGTGGATCTTAATACTCTGATAGTGATTTGAATGTTCTATGACTATTAAATCCAATGAGAATACTGTGCTAGATACTGACCTAGTAGTCTTTAATATACTAGAAATCCCATGTTTGAATTAGTTGTTTATGTGGAAACTCATTAACACAAGCAAATTCTGATTTGGAGCTTAGTTAAATTTACTTTGTGTATCTTATTACTAAGTCACAAACTAGATTCTTGCTTCTTATCTGTCAAATTATGATGTCAGTAAATCTTAAGGATGAACTAAATGCTTGGTAAGCCTCACTTATCTGAAGAAAAGAAAAGAAAAGAAAATTAAAGTCAGGTACTCCTTTGAGATCTAGAGAAAATAATGTGGAAGGGAAGACCCAAGTGCATTGCTGGTATTAAGTAATATGCATTAGAAAAGCAAATAAATTTTTCTTGGTGACTTTTCACATTCTCTGATTACTGGAGAAATACTCTGCTAATAACATAAATTCTGATAAGCAGTTGTGACTCACTTACACTGAGAAGCCACTGTAAAAAGGAATTTCAAAAGATGCATAAAATAAGCACAATCAGTTGAGGTGGACTCTTGCATAAATTTGTTCTATAGTAGACTTCATAATTGCTGACAGATTTTAAGCACTTTTCTTAGTTATGCCTTATTTCTAAGATGTACTGAAGTTTATCAGACTTTAATCTTTATCTGATATTCTGCTAAATGCACACACTCTCACTCCATATGAATGATGAAAATTACTATGGTGATTAAGTTGTTTTTGATAAACAGTTAAGTATCATTTGCATATATTCTGAGGACAAGTTCTGATTGAAGTTCTGATGATTAAACTCTGAAGAATCAAGTCAGTATTTGTATGAAGAATCACAGAAAAAGATTGTTGTGGATATGTTGTGAACTTGATGATTTCATTAAAAAACACCTTGGTAGATTTTACTTAATGAAAAATGTAGCACTTGACGGATAAGGATTATAGTCCCGACGGATGACTCAATATAGTCCCGCCGGATGATGATTTATTATCCATCGAGTGAGTAGCTTGTGTAACAATAAGTCTGTAACACATTTCTGGATACACATTGTTTAGATTCTATAGTAGTACTCAAGTCATGTTGACTTTAATTAGATATGCAGAATAGGTTGATTAATTGTACATAGATGATGTCTTGTAATTCTGTGTAAATGAAATGAAGTCAAGTGCCAGATTGCTACCCGACGGATAAACAACAATGCCACTCGACGGATGATCAACTAGGCAACCCGACAGATGATCATGAACCCGACGGATAAAGAATTCAAACATCTGTTGACAGTGACAACACAGTCACATGCGTCGAGTGTATGCAAACGGAATGTGGAAGCCTATTCAACTGGGTTTTAGAGAACAAAGAAGCATTGCCATTTCCATGCTATTATGAAGATATTCAAAGATGCTGGAATAAAGTAATGAAGCAGCATTGTATTAGACTTGATAGATTTTTTTTATTATCTTGTCTTATTACTTTGTAATCCTGGTGATATATAAACCAAGAAGTAGAAAATAGAACAACAAGCAACTGAGCAAGATTATCATTCTCAGAGAAACATTTGCAAGCTGTATTCTTAGCATTTCTCTGCAAACTTAGTTGTTCATATTTGTAAGCAGTTGTGAGCTAATTGCTACACAGAGTTCTCTTGATATAATATACATCTCTGGTGGATACTTTCAAATCGACCAGAAAGTTCTTAAAGACTTGTGTTTTTAATTACTTATGTATTGATTCATTCCAAGTTATTATTCCGTAATTTGCAAATCAATTCACACAGTTATATATTATTAAGATAGAACATTTTATATCTTTGTAAAAAAGTTTCAAGAATTCCATTCAACCCCCCTTCTGTAATTCTTGTTGCATTGTTAGGGACTAACAATTGGTATCAGAGCAAGCTCCTGATAAACAAAGAGTTTAAAGATCACAACTAAATAACAAGTTGAACAAGAAGGATGTTGGAGTCAAGATTCCTTTTCTGGATAAAGATAATTACCATCATTGGAAGGTAAAGATGCATCTTCATTTCCTTTCTCAAGATGAGGCCTATGTAGATTGCATAGAAAGAGGTCCCCATGTGCCAATGAGAGCTGCAATTGGAAATGAGCCATCTGTCCCCAAGCCAAGGCATGAATGGTCTGATCCTGATATTGAACAAGTTAGGAAAGATAAGAAGGCCATGAGAATCCTGTTCAATGGAGTTGATGGTGATATGTTTGACAACATCATCAATTTCAAAACTGCCAAGGATGTTTGGGATACAATACAGATTATCTGTGATGGCACTGAATAAGTCAGGGAAAATAAGATGCAGCTACTCATTCAGCAATATGAGCATTTTCATAGTGAAGAAAGTGAGTCTCTCACTGACATCTTTAGTAGGTTTCAAAAACTACTAAATGCTCTGAAGTTGCATGGAAGGGTCTATCAGACAAAAGACTCCAATCTTAAGTTCCTTAGATCTCTTCCAAAGGAATGGAAACCTATGACAGTCTCATTGATAAACTCTCAAGATTACAAGGAGTTTACTTTGGAGAGACTATATGGCATCCTGAAAACTTATGAGCTTGAAATAGAGCAAGATGAGAGGATGGAGAGAGGAAAGAAGAAAGGAGGATCCATTGCACTAGTTGCTGAGTTAGAGAAAGAGAAGGAGATGAAGATGGAAGCTGTTGAATCAACTTCAAAGGTCTGTGAAAATAAGGGCAAGGGGCTGATAGAAGAAAATGAAGATTCTTTGAGCCAAGATGACATGGAAGATATTGATGAACATCTAGCATTTCTTTCCAGAAGATTTGCCAGGCTCAAGTTCAAGAAGAACTTTGGAGCAGCTAAGCCAAATAGAAACATGGTGGATATATCAAAATTCAAGTGTTTCAAATGTGGCTTGGCAGGGCACTTTGCCAGTGAGTGTAGAAAGTCAGATTCCAACAAAAAGAAGTTTGAGCCTGTGGATTATAAACAGAAATACTTTGAGTTGCTCAAACAAAAGGAAAAGGCTTTCATTGCACAAGAACATTACTGGGCAGCAGATGGTCTGGATGAGGATGAGGATGTCAGCTATGTCAATCTAGCCCTAATGGCCAAGTCTGATGAGACAGAGACAAGTTCTTCAAGTAATCAGGTAATCACCACTAACCTTGCACATTTATCTAAAGCTAAGTGTAATGATGCAATAAATGATATGTCTACAGAATTATATCATTTGCGTGTTATACCTAAGTCTCTTACTAAGGAAAATGCTAAAATCAAATAAAACAATTTGTTTTTAAGTGAGAGGAATAATGTGCTAGAGTCTCAGTTCATTGAATTTGAAAAATTAAGAATTGAGTGTAAAATTGCTAAGGATGAATTAACTGCGTCCTTTAAGAAAGAAGAGATCTTGAAGAAGTAGCTTGAACGAGAACAAGAGGTGATTAAGGCATGGAAAACATCTAGAGATGTTCATGCTCAAATCACCAAAGTTCAAGGTATTGAGTCCTTTTGTGATGCAGCCTGGAAGAAGAATAAGGAGAAGCTGGAATCCAATTTGGTTAAAGGATTGCTAACAGATGTAGACTCGACGGATGATGAGGGTCATTCGTCGGATAACAAAAAGGGTTATCCGTCGAGTGATATAAATCCTCATTCGTCGACTGTGAGCAAGGCTGTCAGTAAAGCCAAACTTGTCAAGTTAAATGAGAAATATGGATCAGTTTTCAAGAACTTTGTTCCAGGAGAATCCAGTCAAGTGAAGAAGGAGAGAAAGGCTAATGTTGGTCATATGACTGTCAAGCAATTGAGTGACAGACTGGAAAAGATTGAGATTAAAACAGAGGCTAAAAAGAAAAATAATAGAAATGGTAAAGTAGGGATTAACAAACACAATAACTACACACCTGATAAATATGCTCCTAGAAAAATCTGTGTCAAGTGTGGTAGTGTAAATCATTTGTCTGTTAATTGCAAATCTTCCATGCCTACTCCCATATCTGTGCCACCTCACTTTCCCAATATGAATGTCATGCCTTCTATGCCTATGAATGCTATGTCTACACAGAATATGAATGCACCGTTTGCTAATATGCCATTTACACCTAATCCTTATTATGCTTCATTTAGTATGCCACAAATGCCATTTAGTATGCCTTACTGGAATAACATGTTCACTAGTAGCATGCCATTCCATGTCAATCAAAATATGCATGATAATTATGTTGCAATGAATGGTTTCAAAGTTCCAACTCAAATGACTAAGGATGAATCTGATATCCCCAAGTCAAATGAGATAAAGCCTAAGAAACAGAAAAAGAAAGCTAACAAGGCAGGACCAAAGGAAACTTGGGTACCAAAATCAACTGGATTTGATTTTGATGTGTGCAGGGAAATAGAAAGAATCTATAGTACTTGGATAGTGGTTGTTCAAGACACATGACTGGTGATTCTACCCTGCTCACAGAGTTCATGGAGAGAGCTGGCCCAAGTATTACTTTTGGAGATGACAGCAAGGGATATACTGTGGGATATGGCTTGATTTCAAAAGACAATGTTATCATTGAGGAGGTTGCCTTAGTGGATGGTCTCAAGTATAATATGTTGAGTATCAGCCATCTTTGTGATAAAGGCAATTCAGTAACCTTCAACTCAGAAGCCTGTCTTATGACTAACAAGAGGAGCTACAAAGTAGTTCTCACTGGTGTGAGAAAAGGAAATGTGTACCTAGCTAACTTCAACTCATCAAAATACAGAATTTGTTACTTGTCTTCTCAGCAAAGCTAGTCAAGATGAAAGTTGGCTATGGCATAAGAAGCTATCCCATCTAAACTTCAAGACCATGAATGAACTAGTAAAGAAAGAATTGGTTAGAGGCATTCCTCAAGTGGATTTTTCAAAGGATAGACTGTGTGATGCCTTCCAAAAAGGAAAGCAGATCAAAGCATCATTCAGAAAGAAGCTTGATTCAACAATTGAAGAACTTTAGGAACTTCTACACATAGATTTGTTTGGACCTGTCAATGTGTTGTCCATCTCAAGGAAAAGATTTTGCCTAGTAATGTAGATGATTTCTGAAAGTTCTCTTGGACATATTTCCTAAAGTCTAAAGATGAGGCTAGTGAAATCATCATCAATCACATAAGGCAAGTCAATAATCATCCTGATTTCAAAGTTAGAACAATCAGGAGTGACAATGGAACTGAGTTCAAGAATTCTGTCATGAGAGCATTTTGTGAAGAAAATGGGATTTTGCATGAGTTTTCAGCAGCAAGAACTCCACCACAAAATGGAGTGGTAGAAAGGAAGAACAGATCACTTATTGAAGCTGCCAGGACAATGCTTAAAGAATCTAAATTACCAACATATATCTGGGCTGAAGCTGTAAATACTGCATGCTACACTCAGAATATTTCTCTGATTAATCAAGCAAAATGCATGACTCCCTATCAATTGTTCAAGAACAAGAAGCCAACTCTAAATTTTCTTCATGTATTTGGCTGCAAATGCTACATCTTGAGAAATCAAACTGATCAGAATGGGAAGTTTGATGCTAAAGCAGATGAAGGAATTTTTGTTGGATATGCTGTTGGTAAAGCATATAGAGTCTACAATCTAAGAACCAACATTGTTGTGGAATCAATACATGTTATGTTTGATGATAAAAAGATTGAAGGACTGCAAGATGGAGATTACCATGAGAGCCTCAAATTTGACAATATGGAGATGGTTAGTGATGATGAAAGTGATCAAGAAACTGTATCAAAGGATAATGCAGAAAAATCTACTACCAATGAAGCACAAAATTCAACATCTGTCGAGTTGCATAATGCTTCATCCGTCGGGAGACAACCTGCCTTATCCGTCGGGAGACAACCAGCCTCATCCGTCGGTACTCAAAATTCACCATCCGTCGGGTCATCAAAAGAAGCTGGAAGCCAGAATAGATCACTTACAGAAAGCCCTCCCTTCTCAAATCAAAGATCCATTAACTCATGGGGAGTTTTTAATAATCAATACTCAATCACACATCAAGACAACAATGAGGCCTCTTCATCTAGAGCTAATCTACCTCAACAAAGAAAATGGACAAAAGATCACCCCTTTGAGCTCATCATTGGTGATGTATCTTCTCGAGTTCAAACAAGAAGAACAACTCAAGAAGAATGTCTATACAGCAGCTTTCTTTCCAAGGAAGAACCAAATAAGGTAGAAGAAGCTTTGTTGGATCCTGATTGGATTTTAGCTATGTAGGAGGAGCTAAACCAATTTGAGAGGAATAAGGTATGAAAGCTGGTGCCCAAGCCTAAAGGAAAGAATCCAATAGACACCAAGTGGGTATTTAGAAACAAGATGGATAAAAATGGCATAGTAATCAGGAACAAAGCTAGATTGGTTGCTATGGGCTACTGTCAACAAGAAGGAATAAATTTTGATGAAACATTTGCTCCTGTTGCAAGACTTGAAGCCATCAAATCTTCTTAGCCTATGCAGCCCATGCCAATTTCAAAGTCTATCAAATGGATGTCAAAAGTACCTTTCTGAATAGAGATTTGGAGGAGGAAGTCTATGTCAGTCAGCCTCCTGGACTGAAGCACTTTATGGACTTCCAGAAATGGATTTCCAGAATATGTTTACAGAGAATAGGAATCCTTTATGGATGTCAAATGGATTTCCAGAATATGTTTACTATCTTTTGAAAGCACTTTATGGACTGAAGCAAGCACCTAGAGCCTGGTATGACACTCTGTCAAAATTTCTTTTAGAGAATCACTTCACTAGAGGTACTGTAGACAAAACTCTTTTCTTTAGAAATGTTAATGGCTCTAGTATACTTGTTCAAATTTATGTAGATGACATTATTTTTGGCTCTATAGATGAAAAACTTTGCAAAAAGTTTGCCAAATTGATGCAAAGTAAGTATGAAATAAGTATGATGGGAGAACTAACTTACTTCCTTGGTTTGCAAGTTAAGCAAGTTAGTGATGGAATATTCATGTCAAACTAAATACATTTATGATCTTTTAAAGAAGTTTGATCTAATGGATTGCACATCTGCAAAAACTACCATGGCCACTACAACTAAACTTGAGTTAAACACTACTGAAGAGTCTGTGGATATTTCAAGTTATAGGGGATGGTTGGCTCACTTTTGTACTTAACAGCTAGTAGGCCAGATATAATGTTTGCTACATGTTTGTGTGCTAGATTTCAGGCTGATCCTAGAGAATGTCACTTAGTAGCTATTAAGAGAATTTTCAGATATCTCAAGGGAACACCAAAACTTGGCATTTGGTTCCTTAGAGATTCTGTTTTTGATCTAACTGGTTATTCAGATGCAGATTATGCAGGTTGTAGAATTGATAGAAAAAGTACAACAGGAACCTGTCAATTTCTAGGAAATAAGCTTGTGTCCTGGTTCATTAAAAAGCAAAATTCAGTTTCTACTTCTACAGCTGAAGCTGAATATATTGTTGTTGGCAGTTGCTGGGCACAAATTTTGTGGATGAAAAATAATTGCTAGACTATGGTCTGCAAGTTGAGAGGATTCCTATTCTCTGTGATAACATAAGTGCAATTGCCATCACTGAAAATCCAGTGCAACATTCAAGAACAAAGCACATAAATTTAAAGTACAGCTTCCTAAGGGAACATGTAATGAATGGTACTGTGGAACTACATTTTGTTCCAAGTGAAAAGCAGCTTGCAGATATATTTAACAAGCCACTGGATGAATCCACCTTTTTAAGGTTGGTTAGTGAGTTAGGTATGCTAAATTATTATTAAATCTTTTCAGATAATTTGCAAGTTGTCATGCAGCCATAAATTTAATTGATTTTTCAGTCTTAGATGGAATTTTGGCTAAGTCAAAATTTACATCTCGACGAATGATCCTTATCCATCGAGTTTGATCATCCGTCGGAATACTATTTGTAAATAAAAATCAATTATTTTTTTGGAAAATTTTATAACTCGACGGATAACAGTTTATCCTCATCCGTCGAATTGTCTTAATCTTAGCCGTTAATTTCCTAAACACTATCCATCGAGTATACTTACAGTTTGTAAGCATAACACGACGGATAATTGATGGAATTTTTACGGTTTATTTTTAAACGGCTATTTTGGGCAATTTTCATTGGTTACTTTATTTTACTTTATTATTTTTGACAGTTATTTTTGAGATAGTATAAAAGCTTATTTCATTTCCATTTCTTTTCTTTTATTATTCTCAAATTATCTGCTCTAAATTCTCTCTTTCTCAAAAGCAATTATCATCTCTATCTCTGCAATTTCCACTCTCTAACAATGGCACCAGTAGTCAAGATCATGTCACAAACTGGATACATCTATGAGAAGAACAACTTCACGGCTCTAGTAAACAAGGGGATTCAACATTCAAGTAACTACCATAAAATGATGGATTTTGTAAAGAACTGCAAACTCAGCTATGCAATGCTAGAATAACCCACCATCTTCTGTGAGGTTGTTGAAGAGATGTGGACTACTGCTTCATACAACTCGACAGATAAGACCATCACACTCACCATTAAAGGTAAGGAATTCTGTATTAATAGTGATGTTATCAAAGCATGTTTCAAGATTCCTGATAATACTGTGACTTCACCACACACAAACACTGATATAGTTAATATGCTTAATTCCATGAACTATGCACTCTCTACTTCTAAGTTAAGTGATATTAGGAGATTGGGTCTTAGGAAGGAATGGAGTTTCTTGTGTGATGTAGTGACCAAGGTCTTTTCTAGCAAAATCAGTAATTTTGATTCTGTCAATATTTCCATGCTCAACATGCTTTACATGATAGTTACAGATAAGTTCTTTAATTTTAGTGATCTTGTTTTGTTTGAGTTGGGGTTTAAATTAGGGGAGTTAAATAAGAGGGGTAAAAATGTTTATTATGCTAGATTTTTCATGATGTTAGCTAACCACCTCTCTGAGGAAATTGTGCTTGAGAACCCAAACAACAAATTAGATTGTTGGGTTCAAGAAAGGAGAATTATTGCAGATTTGAACAGGGCAAATCATCACAAGGAGAGGCCACTCTTCTATTTCCCTGTAATGGAAGCACCTCAGGTAAGTGAGGTAAGTTTATCTGTCCATACTCTTCCAACCTCACAGATTTCTTTGAATTCTAGTGTAGCTATGGCAACTGTGCCAATGACCCAACAGTTGCCTACCCAAGCTACCAAACCATCAAAAGGTTCAAAATCCAAATCAAAGAAAGCCCCCTCTGGTATCTCTCAAAAGATGCTAGTTGTAAAATCCAACAAAACCAAAGAGGGGAGTGTGAAGGTGGGAAAGGTAGGTGAGGGACAGGGTGAACATAAAAGAAACCCTAAGGATAAGGATGGATAGTTGAGTGGTTCCCAGCCTAGCCACACTACAGTTTCCCAACAAAATACAGTGATTAATAAGGACAAAATCTCATTTCTAGTTGCATCCTCCCAAAAGGATGTGACTATTGAACAAAGCTCTCAACCAAGAGCACAGGACAAAAGGGTAAGGGACACTAGCTCACCCCAAACTTATGCCAGAAAGAAGAAATCAAAAACCTTTGGGGATGCACAGGGTTCACACATTGTGCAAACTGGTGCTAAAGACACAGTCACTGCACCTTCACAAATTCAGCTTGATGTGGCTCCAATAAATTTGGAGTCACAGCCAAAATCATTAGTTGTAGAAGCACCTCAAACACCAAATTCTCCCACAAACTCTCTGGATATGGATATAATCAACACATCAATTCCTGATTCCCCTTCTTTAACTTTGTTGGGGAAGCCAAAATCTAATGCAAGTGAGTATCATCTTTTAGATGATTTGTTGGCTCACTTGCCAATTCTTTCAAGAACTGTTGAAACATCTGTGCCCAAAATCTCATCAATCAGCACAGAGTCCACAATAGTTTCAATTCCAAGTTCATTCATCTCTATTCTCTCGATGAATATTGCTCATCTGTCGAGTAGTGATTGTATCTCGATGGATAACCTTAACAGCAGTTATCCGTCGGATAGTCAAACTGCTAGCCCGACGGATATCCCTTATCCGTCGAGTGTCTCTTCATAACTTCAAATTTCATCAATTATCTCAAGTGCAGAAGACTTAGTGGTAGTACAGTCACTCTTAGGATTGAGGGAAGAGAGTGTTATGAGTGAGAGTCTGGGTTGCTCCCAGGAAAAAGGAGAGGAAAAGAGTGAAAATTAGCAATCCAGTTCTTCAGGATTGGAAAAAAAGAGTGAGAGGAGTCCCACCTTAGATGGTGAAGGTGAGGGTGTGAGGGTGGGGAGCCAGGGTGAGACCCTGATGCAACAAAAGAGAGAACAAGAGAGAAATGCAGGTATAGGAGCTATAAGGATGGATGTCATTGCTAGTGAATTAATGAATGTCCAGGATGCAGATAGGGAGGGACTATCTCAGCAACCTCACGCTGTTATAGATTCCACCTCCCTTGATGCTGAGGCATTTACTCACCCTGTTCCAGCTTATCAACTTCTAGCTAAACAGGGCAATGACAATGCAGAAAGGATGCTCAATTTGGTGTATACCACTCAGTCAATGCTAAGAGCTAAGGATGCCATCACAGCTTTGCCCTCTATAGCTGGTGATATTGATTATGAGACTGATGGTTCAACAGATTTCTTTGGAGATGAAGGTGGAGATAGTGAAGAAGAGTCATTGGACATAGGGGAGAAGTAGGTTCCAGTTCAAGATCAGGCATGCCATCATGGGCATTTTCAAAACATTATGATGAACACTACTTCAAGACAACCCTGATCCAACTCATAAATCAGACAAATTCTGCTCTTCAAACCACTACAAATGCCAACACCAAGAAGCTCCTTCAAGCACATCTTGCCTTTCTGCAACTATAACAAATTCAAGGCTTCCAACATGCTAGAGATGTCAACACCATCAAAGGAGATATTGATGAGATGAAGAAGGCTATTTCTGACAAAATGGACTCTAAGCTTCCAGAAGCTACAATGCTTGATATTAAGAGACATCTCAGGAAAAATTCTGATCTTGCCACAAAGATAGATGCCTTGGATACAAGGATGATAGCCATGGAAGCATCTCTTACAACAATTCATCTGCATCAAGCTCAACAGACAGACTTGCTTCAGAAACTGGTGGATGCATAAACCTCCTCCTCTACTCAACTTGATGATAATAAAAAGAGGGAGAAAGGACCAAGTGAGGGGGAGAAACAACTTAACATTCAAATCAGTAAAGTAATTGTGCCTACAATTACTTTCATCAAGCCACCAGTTACAAATAACATTGATCTGATAAATGAAGCAACAGCAGTTTAAGAGTAGCTGAAAAGGAACAGTTGAAGCCAATCAACTGGGAGAAAATTGATGAGGACATTCAAAAGAAGTTTGGGCTAGTAAAGAAGCCAGAAAAGTCAGCCATTCATCACTCTCAAGTCAGGCAAATCTCTGTGAATGAAATGAGCATGAACTATCTGGAAAGGGGACAGCCATCCTGTATCAAATCTCCAAAGGCTGAAATAATTATGAAGCCAAGGGTGAACTATCCAAAATCATCATTAAATAACCCTTTGGATACAGTATATGAGACACCTAAGACTGATGAGAAGAAACTGTTGTCAAGGTCAATTGCCTTCCACACGGATCTAGCTGATTCAGCCTTAAAAAGGATAATTGCTAAAGTTTTCAGGATTGGGAAAGAAATTTGTGTGGTGGCTAGACATCCTCAATTTGCTCAAGAAAAGAGAGAAGAAAAGGCAAGATTGAAGCAAGAAAAGAAGCAAGCTATTCTAGATGCTAAAAAGGCTAAACAAAAGAAATAGCAAGCTGCTATCTTGGCCAAGCTACAAGCTGTGAAACCAACCCAACAAATTCCTGCTCAGCCATCTGAAATTACTGAATCTCAAGATCCAAAGAAGCAAGTTGAACCACAACAGAAGAAGTCTCAAAGATACAAGGAATTGGCCAAAAGAACCAAAAGGAAATTGAACTTTGTTGGTATAGAATTGGAGGATCTGTTTCCCAAGGAATCCACTCCAACTACAACTCAAGCACCAAAACCCTCAGTGGTATTTGTTATTCCCAAGGAACTAACAATGAGATTTATAGAAGGGGGTTGAATGTAAATCTCAAAACTTTTTCAAGTTTTGAGCAGTTTCAAAAGCTAAGTGTATGATGAACAATTGTGTGTGAATTGCTTTGAGCAGGTGTAGACAGATGTATATTCAAGACACAAATGTAAAGAACACAAAGGCTTTAAAAACTTTTCTGGTGGATTTGTTGTTCCACCAGAGATGTGTATTTCAGAAAATCTGTGATACAAAGAATTGATCACAGCTGCTTCCTAGTACAAACTAGATGATTTTCTCTCTATGTTTTTCTAAACAGCTCTGGAAAATTCACACCTAATTACTAGCTGCTACTTGGTTTATATATCACCAAGTTTATAAGTGAAGACAAAGATAATATACAAATATAAAATAGTTCTTCACATGTTTCTTCTTCATTTCTCTATCCAATGCAATCTAAGATAATCTGTGAATCTTTGAATACTTCCTTGTTTGCACTAGAATGGAAATGCTGCTTTTTCTTGATTCCTCCAAGAGGCTACCACATTCCAATTGTCTCTGTCAACCCATGTGCCTCTGTCAGCTTATGAATTGTCACTATCAACTGCTATGGAACTAAGCATCCGTTGAAGCTTTCATTCGTTGATGGCTTTATCCGTTAAAACTTTAGTGACATCCGTTGATGCTCTAACAGTTGAAACTTTATCCATTGATGCACTCATCCATTGATGGATGTTATCCATTGAAGCTTTAGAGACATCCGTTGAAGCTTTGTTTCTCATCCATTGAAGGCCTTTAATCTATCAGTTGATACTACTTCATTTATACAAAATTACAAGGCATGAAATATATACAATTAGCCCTCCTATTTGCATATCCACTAGTAGTCAACATGACTTATAATTTCCCACAACTTCTAAGAATTATAACTTAAATGCAGAGACTGAGATGTGCTACAATACTAAACTTATTTCTAAGTAAAGCTACTCCATCAACGGATAGCCAAGATGGTCTTATCCGTTGAGGCTACAAACACTAGATTTCTACTTATGTGTTTTGTTTAACTTATCATCAAACTAATACACATATTCCAAACAATCTCCCCCTATTTATGTCTACTAGAATTGTAGGCATAAATTCAGGATTAACTTGATGATAACAAAACACTTAACAGATATATGAGTTGAAATTAAGTAGAAATTCAAAAGTGCTGCAAAAGTGTATGTACTGAGATAGAATTGAAGATTTACAGTGTTTCCAAGGGTGCTCCTTTAGTCTGAGCAAATCATTTTCTTTTCCTTTATTCCCTTATTTTCTTCCCTAGCCCCCTGTCATTTTCCTCTACTTGAAGTTGGAGTTGTCTGTAGAATTCAACTTCATCTTCTTCACTGATATCCAACTTAGATTGCATGTCCTTGAGAGTTTCATTACTGGCAATTTTAAGCTGGTCTTTAAATCTGAAAAATCTTCTGACTCCTTTATTATCTCTGAACTCCATCAACCAATGAGGTGATTTATGAATTGTGATTCCATGCTCAGGGATGAGTAATGTTCTAGGCAAGGAATTTGACTCCCGCCAATTTTTCCTTATGCAGTCAATCTTGTTGGGAATCTCAGTTTTGGCAATCCTGGTAAAGCCAGTATCCCTTTTGATAGCTGAGTAGACTCTAACCAAGGTAGAATAGCCCTCATTTAGAATTCTTTGAAGAGGCCAAGTTCTTTCCACATTTCCTTTATATTTGAACACTAGCCTTTCTGGTAGCTGTTTGTAGGCACTTATTCCCCTTACTTCTTCCAGCTCATCCAGGAAGAGTTCAATATCTGTATGTTCTTTTATGTCACAAATGTGAACATAATCATCCTTTGAGGCTTGTGGCTTAGGCTTAGGTTTGTGTTTCTGAGTGAATTTACTTAAGGTTAGGGGAGGTGTTGATTTGGATTTTCTTTTCAGTTTCTTTAGTGGTGGAGAGGTAGTTAGGAAGGTAGGCAATTTGATGGTGTCCCAATCAATAGGTTCCTCTTTAGGGATGATTGTTTCACCATGAATGTTTATACTGGGATCAACCACAACAGGTTCAGGAATAGAGGGTAGTGGTTTAGATTTTGATTGGGTTTCCTCAGTGTCATCTTCACTCTTCCTTTTTGCCATGACCTTCTTTCTGTTCCCTTTCTGCCATTCCTTTCTTTCCTCACTCCTTTCCTCCACACTCTCACCAACCATATTCCCCATATCCATATTTATGCTTTCAGTCTTGTCTCTTTCACTTTTGTCTTCAATTTTCTTCTTTTCTTCAATTTGACTTGACTCTAGCTGTTTTTCAAGCTTTGCTTGTGCTCTTTTATCAGCCTTCAGCTTTTTAGCTTCTTCCTTTAGCCTTTTGGTCTCTTCCCTCTTGGGTATTGAGAATTTGGGATGTCCTTGCATCACGCAGATGCTCTTTCCCTCTCTATAGATGATAGCCATATTCATTCTTTCCACTACATCCTTGGTTTCTTTGTGCTTTATGATGTTACCACCCAAAACTTTGTTTTCATCAGGCTTTGGAAGAGGAAAATCCACTTCTTTTAGTTGAGCAAAGCTTAGAGGGTTCTTTGTAGAGTCCTTGTTGAATCTAGTGGTTGGCTTGAGTATCATAGGCTTCAGGTTCTTGAAAGAAGTTTCTCCAACCTTATTCCTCCTTACTGGCTTGTGCTCCATTGTGATTGGCTCAACTTTTGTGCTATGTTTCACAAATAAGGATTTTGTAGTTGAGGAGCCAAACACTTGTTGCATCCTTTCATCAATTTTTCTCCTTTGCTCTTTCACCTTCATCTCAGCTGCTGCTAGCTGGATTAGATCAATCCCATCAAGCTTTCATTTGATTTGAAGTGTTGGAGAAGTAGTGATGGCTGGAACTAGCACTTTTGATATTTGTATATGTTTAGATGGCTCCCCTTCCCCTTCCCCTTTATTCTCCCCCTTTTTGTTATCATAAAGGAGAGGGGTTAAGCCCCGTGCTTTAGCCAGTTGCATGAGAAGACTAGTATGAGACTGTTGATTTTGAAGAATGGTGACCACAGAGTTTTCAATAGCTTGAACTCTTTCCTCCAGTTTGGCAATCTTCTTTTCAGCATCTGATTCTCTTCTCAGTCTCAGTAATAGTTCCTGCATGGTACCAAAGGGCATGATTGAATCCAGCTTCTCAGAATTGTAGGACTTCAAGTCAGCTATATCCTTCTTGAGCTCATCCACACTCAGATTCTGTCTTAATTGTTGTAGCTTCATGAGATGTATAGAATCTAGGTGGGCTTGAAGAATAGCCTTGGTACCAGCATTTGAAGTGTCCTGAATGGCCTTTTGGATAAACATGACTTGTTTGACTAAGGATACATTGAAATGCCCTGGTGTAGACTCCTTTGTCAATGCCCATTCAGGTAATTCTGGAATAGAACTTGGGCCTTCAGCTCCCCCTAAGTTCATGCTTCCATCAAAAGAATCAGAGTCATCATCATTAGAATTTACCCCAAATTCTTCAGATGGCTCACCAGCTGTAGAAGGCATCCTATTGACAGCAACTTTATCCCTTTGTAGAGATTCTGAAGTATGTACTAGATTTAAGGTCTTTTCTGCCTCCTCATTGCCCTGAATAGCCAACAGTTGATAGGCTGACACAGGATGAGTAAAAGTGTCAGCCTCCAAGGAAATGTTATCAATTACAGCTTTGTAATGTTGCTGAAATTGGCTTTCCTTTTCAGCATCATCCACAATCATTGACTCACTAGGAATGGCTGGATCCACCCTTATACCTCATGTACCTGCTTTTCTCTTAATTTCTCTCTTTTCTTGCATCAGGGGCTCCCCCTGGCTCACACTCCTCACACCCTCACCTTCACCTACTAAGGTGGTACTCCTCTCACTTTCTTTTGCCATGCTGGAAGAAATAGCATGCATATTTGGACTCTCAAGCTCTCCTTTTGCCTAGGAGCAACCTAGCCTCTCACTCCCTTCCCTCAATCCTAGAAGTGATTGTACAGTAACCATGTCTTCTACACTTGGAATTAATTCAGTTGTTTGTGTAGAGACCATCAACGGATAAGGAGTATTCGTTAAAGTTGAAACTGATGGTATCAACGGATAATTGCTGTTAAGCTTATCCGTTGAAGAACAACCACTTGTCAACGGATGAGGAATATCCGTTGAAGAAGGAAAAGAAGTGGAAATTGAAAGTGACATAATTGTTGAATCTGTGTGGATTGATTTTAATTTAGGTGACACAGATTCTTCAACTAAGTCTGAAAGAATTGGCTGATAATCCAACAAATCATTTAAAAGATGATGATCACCATTATTTGAGTGGGGCTCCTCCCTGAGTTGTAAAGAGGGAGAATCAGGAATTGATGTGAATATCATGTCCACATCCAGAGATGGTGATGGAGAATTTGGTGATTGATGTGTGTCAATTTTGAGAGAATGGGGCTGTGACTCCACATTTGTTGGAGTCACATCAAGCTGAATTTGAGAAGACATAGATACATGTGGTTGTATCTGTGTAGTGTGTGCACCCTGTATGGAAACTAGGGTTTTGATCCTCTTTCTTCTTGTGAAGGCTTTTACAGGTGAGTGTGTGGCTTCAGTGTCCCTCCATCTTTTGTTCTGTGTCCCTGGTTGGGGACTATTTTCAATAGCTGCACCCTTTTGGGAGGATGCAACTAAGGATGAGTTTGAATCCTTTTTAACCACCACAGTCTTTTGAGAAATTGTGGCTTGGCTAGCTTGGGTACCACTCACCTCTCCTACCTTATTCTGGGGACTTTCTTGATGTTCACCCTTCCCCTCACCACTAACACCCTGTACACTCCCCTCAAGGTTCATGGTAGGTGTTACAACTGTTGTCTTTTGAGAGACAACAGAGGTGGCTTTCTTTGACTTGGGTTTTGAAACTTTAAGTTTGGTGGCCTTGGTAGGAATCTGTTGGGGCATTGACACAGATCCCATGGCCACACTTGAAGGAAAATAAGTGATGGGGTTGGAAGAAGTAGGAGTTGAAGAAGTATTTACCTCACTTACCTGAGGTGCATTCATGATTGGTAAGTATACCAATGGCACTTGACTGTTGAGGTTAATTCTCAAAAGTTCTGCAAGGACCCTCTTCTCTTGTGCCCATCATTTGAGTTTATTACCCTCATTAGTTATGACCAAACCTTCAGCAACATGGTTAGCCAATAACATAAAGAATCTAGCATAGTAGATGTTATGAGGTCTATTTGCCTTGTGACCTAACCTAGTACCCAATTCTAGCATAACATTATTGCTAAAATTAAAGTACCTATCAGAAACAAGTATATAGAGCATATTAACAAGAGATGAAGTTATTGCATCAAAATTACTAATTTTCCCAGACTAAACCTTGATAAAGGCATCACTAAGAAAACTCCATTCTTTCCTAAGGCCTTTTCTCCTAATACTGCCTAAACTAGTAGAATCAAAGGAATAGCCTATGGAATCTAACATGCTAGATACATCATTATCAATGTGTGGTGTCATGGCATTATTTTCAGGTAATTTAAAATATGACTATATATCATTTTAGTTAATACATTAATCCTTACCTTTGAGAGAGAAAGTGATGGTCATATCAGTGGGGTTGAATTCTGCAGTTGTCCACATTTCCTCAACTACCTCACAGTAAATCATTGGGGCTTCCAGCATTGCATAGCTTAGTTTGCAGTTTTTGATGAAGTCCATCATCTTGTGATAATCTGAGTGGGCTTCATTCTTTTCCACCAAAGCTACGAAATTGTTTTTCTCATAGACAAATCCAGATTGGGACATTATCTTTACTATTGGTGCCATTGTTGTGAGTAGAAGTTGCAGAGAAAGGTTGAGAGTTTTGGGAGAGAAAGAGAGTAAAAGCTTTTGAAAATTGTAAGAAAGCGTAAAGTGAAAATAAGAATTTAAAGGGACTTTTATACTTTCTAAAATTAAAATGTAAAGAGAATGATTAAACAATATTTTTAAGTGAATTACAGCTGTTTGAGAATAAAAGAAAAACTGTAAGTATTCTAAAAACTGCCTTTAATACAAATACATACAACTATGTATATATGTATGTATCAACGGTTAAGTAAATAGAATCCACGGCTGTGACTCACTTAAAACGACTGATGTGACACTTTAGCGGATGAGGTAAATAGTTATCCGTTGAAGATTAACATAGTTTTATCCATTGAAGGATAAAATTACCAGAAATGTATTTGTCTTTCAACGGATAATGGACATCCGTTGATAAAACAAATTTGGCTTTCAACGGATAGGGAATATCCATTGATAGAATAAACTTTACTTAAAGCCAACTTTGTTCTTGCAATAAATTCATTTCAGGCTACAAAACAAATTACAATTAGAACATGAATTTAGGAATAATTAAGCATACCTAGCTCACTTACTAATCTTGTGAATGTTGATTCATCAAGTGGCTTGGTAAATATGTCTGTAATTTGTTTTTCACTTGGAACAAAATGAAGTTCCACTGTACCATTCATCACATGTTCCCTTATGAAGTGGTACTTGATGTCAATATGCTTGGTTTTTGAATGCTGCACTGGATTTTCAGTAATGACAATGGCACTTGTGTTATCACAGAATATTGGAATTTTGTCAACATTTAGCCCATAGTCAAATAGTTGATTCCTCATCCATAGTATCTGTGCACAGCAGCTACCAGCAGCAATGTACTCAGCCTCAGCTGTTGATGTAGAAACATAATTTTGTTTCTTACTGAACCATGATACAAGCTTATTCCCTAGAAATTGACAGGTGCCAGTTGTACTTTTCCTGTCTATTTTGCAACCTGCATAATCTGCATCTAAGTAGCCAATTAGATCAAAATCAGATTCTCTAGGATCAGCTTGAAATCTAGCACAAAGACATGTAGAAAACATTATATCAGGTCTACTAGCAGTTAAATATAGAAGTGAACCAACCATGCCTCTATAGCTTGTAATGTCCACAAACTTTTCAGCCTTGTTTAATTCAAGCTTGGTGGCAGTGGCCATGGGATTTTTTGCAGATGAACATTCCATTAAGTCAAACTTCTTTAAAAGATCATATATATATTTAGTTTGACTAATGAAAATTCTACCACTAACTTGTTTAACTTGTAAACCAAGAAAATAAGTTAGCTCTCCCATCATGCTCATTTCATATTTACTTTGCATTAACTTAGCAAACTTTTTACAAAGTTTATCATCTGTAGAGCCAAATATAATATCATCTACATAAATTTGAACAAGTATTGTAGAGCCATTAACATTTCTAAAGAAAAGAGTTTTGTCAACAGAACCTCTTGCGAAGTAATTATCTAGGAGAAATTTTGACAAAGTCTCATACCAGGCTCTAGGTGTTTGCTTTAGTCCATAGAGTGCTTTCAACAGATAATACACATGGTCTGGAAAATTTGGATCTTCAAACCCTGGAGGTTGGCTCACATAAACTTCTTCCTCCAATTCTCCAATCAGAAATGCACACTTGACATCCATTTGATAGACTTTGAAATTGGCATGGGCTGCATAGGCTAGAAAAATTCTGATGGCTTCAAGTCTTACAATAGGAGCAAATGTCTCATCAAAATCTATTCCCTCTTGTTGAGAGTAGCCCTTGGCAACCAATCTAGCTTTATTCCTTATGACAATGCCATTTTCATCCATCTTGTTTCTGAATACCCATTTTGTGTCAATAGAACTCTTGTTCTTTGGCTTGGGTACCAGCTTCCATACTTTGTTCCTCTCAAATTGGTTTAGCTCCTCTTGCATTGCTAAAATCCAATCTGGATCCAATAGAGCTTCTTTCACTCTCTTAGGTTCATCCTGTGATAGAAAACTACTGTATAGACATTCATCTTGAGTAGCCCTTCTAGTTTGCACCTTAGATGTTGCATCACCAATGATTAGTTTAAAAGGATGATTCTTGGTCCATTTCCTTTGAGGTGGTAGATTAGCTCTAGATGAGGTTGCCTCAGTATTGTCATGATGTGAGATAGAGTGTTGATTGGTTGAAACCCCCCTGAGTTATTGGTCTTTTACAAGGAACTGGGAGTTCTATCAACTGATGATGTAAATTGATTATCCGTTGATGAATTATGATCAACGGATGCTCCATTATGTACTTCAACAGATGATGCACTTTGTCTTTCAATGGATGCTGCATTACTTCTGTCAATGGATGCTGAATTATGACTTTCAACTGATGCAGCACTTTGTGCATTAGCCAAAGGCAGATTTTAAATCATTTTTGAAGTGTCTTCTCCATCATTCTTATCTTCATTATCATCACAATATATCTCAATGTTGTCAAATTTGAGTCCTTCATGATGTTCCTCATCTGTTAGTCCATCAATCTTTTTATCATCAAATACAACATGCAAAGATTCCATAACAATGTTGGTTCTTAGATTGTAGACCCTATATGATTTTCCAACAGAATACCCAACAAAAATCCCTTCATCAGCCTTTGCATCAAACTTTCCTTTGTGATCAGGTTGATTCCTTAGAATGTAACATTTGCAACCAAAGACATGAAGAAAGTTTAAGGTTGGTTTTCTTCTCTTGAACAATTGATAGGGAGTCATGCCTTTTGCCTGATTGATTAGAGAAATATTCTGAGTGTAACATACACAGTTAACAACCTCAACCCAAAAGTATGTTGGAAGTTTTGACTCTTCAAGCATTGTTCTTGCAGCTTTAATTAGTGATCTGTTCTTCCTTTCCACCACACCATTTTGTTGTGGAGTCCTTGGAGCTGAGAACTCATGCATGATCCCATTTTCTTCACAGAACAACCTCATGGTAGAATTCCTGAACTCAGTTCCATTGTCACTCCTGATATTCCTTACTTTGAAATCTGGATGGTTGTTGACTTGCTTGATATGATTGATAATGATTTCACTAGCTTCATCCTTTGATCCAAGAAAATATGTCCATGAAAACTTTGATAAATCATCTACAATCATTAGGCAATATCTTTTCCTTGAAATTGACAATACATTGACTGGTCCAAAAAGATCCATGTGTAGTAGTTGTAATGGTTCATCAATTGTTGATTCAAGCTTCTTACTGAATGATGCTCTCTTTTGCTTTCCTTTCTAACAAGCATCACACAGTCCATCCTTTGAGAATTCCACTAGAGGCATTCCTCTAACTAAGTCCTTTCTGACTAGATCATTCATTGTTTTAAAATTTAGATGGGACAGTTTCTTGTGCCATAGCCAACTTTCATCTTGACTTGCTTTGCTGAAAAGACAAGTAATTGATTCTGCATCTGTAGAGTTGAAGTCAGCCAAGTACACATTCCCTTTTCTAACTCCAGTTAGAACCACTTTGTTGTCCTTTTCACTGGTGACAACACAGGCTTCAGAATTGAAGGAAACAGTATTCCCTCTGTCACATAGTTGACTGATGCTCAATAGATTATGTTTGAGACCATTAACCAATGCAACTTCATCAATGATGACATTTTCCTTTAAAATCAAGCCATATCCCATAGTGAACCCTTTGCTGTCATCTCCAAAGGTTATGTTAGGGCCAACTCTCTCCTTGAGCTCTGTGAGCAGGGTGAAATCTCCTGTCATGTGCCTTGAACAACCACTGTCCAAGTACCATAGATTCCTTTTTTTTTCCTGCACACAGCAAAATCAAATCAAGTTGATTTTGGTACCCAAGTTTCCTTGGGTCCAGCCTTGTTAGTCTTTTTCCTAGACTTCACACTTCCTGCACCTTTTGACTTAGGTAACTTTGAGTCAACCTTGATCTCAGATGTAGTTGGTTGAAGTGTAGGGTTAGTCACAGAATTATTTAGCACATTTGGTTGAATTTGATAAGGCATAGATTGTGCAAACATATTATTCCACATAGGCATGTTGTATGGCATTTGAGGCATACTAAATGAAGCAAAATAAGGATTATTAACATATGGCATATTTATAAAATGTGCATGTGGATTCTGTTGAGACATAACATGCATAACATGCAGTGGTGACATAGACATGTTAGGCATGGAAGGAGTTAAAGGCATGGGAGCATTCTTAACAGATTTGCAGTTAGTAGATAGATGATTAACACTACTACAATGCACACAACTTTTTCTAGGAGCATACTTATCAGGTGTGTAATTGTTGTGTTTGTTAATCCCTACCTTCCCATTTCTATTAGATTTTCTTTTAGTTTCCTTTTTATCCTCAACCAACCTAAGCCTATTTTTCAACTGATCTAAAGTTATGTGTCCTATATTCACCTTACTGGCATCTTTGGATGTGCTAGCTTCTTCTTTGACAAAGTTCTTGGAAGTTGAACCAAACTTCTTACTGAGATTTTTCAAATTATTCCTTTTAGAATCATTTGCCTGTTTCAATTGATGAGCCTTCAACGGATGCTCCTTTTCTTCCTTCAACGGATGACTTTCATCATCCGTTGATTCCACATCCGTTGACAGTCCATCAATTAATTCTATTTCCTTTTTGTTTTTTCTTCCAGGCATTCTCACAGAAGGATTCAATTCCTTGATCATTGAAAATTTGAGCACTAACATTCCTAGATGTTTTCCAGGCCTTGATTACCTCTTGCTCACGTTCTAGTTGTCTAGAAAGAACTTCTACTTTCTTAACAGACTCTTCTAGTTCACTCTCAACAGATAAGCATTTGATTTTAATCTTTTCAAGCTCAATTACCTTACCCTCTAACACCGCATTCCTATCACTTAAAAATAAATTATTCTCTTTAATTCTTGTGTTGTCTTTAGCCAGTGATTTAAGGGAAATACGTAAATGATATAATTCATTGGACATATAATTTATAGCTTCATTGCATTCATTTTTAGAAAGCTGAGAGAGGTCAGTAGTAATTACCTGGTTGCTTGATGAACTAGTTTCATTTTCATCAGAATTAGCCATCAGGGCTAAGTTCTCTTGATATAATATATATCTATGGTGGATATTTTCAAATCCACCAGAAAGTTTTTAAAGACTTGTGTATTGATTCATTCGAAGTTATTATTCCGCAGTTTGCAAATCAATTCACATAATTATATATTATTAAGATAGAACATTTTATATCTTTGTGAAAAAGTTTCAAGAATTCCAGTCAACCCCCCTTCTATAATTCTTGTTGCATTGTTAGGGACTAACAAAAATATTCACTTTTTGAGTTGATAAGCCATATTCTGATGACTGTTAAAATCTGATAATAGTCAAGTTCTGATATTAAATCCTGATAGAAACTCTGATGCTTACGTGGCATTATTCTTTACTTGACTTATTTGTGGTAAATACTGAAACGGTCATATTTAATCAGAATATATTTAGGTGAGATAAAAACAATCATAATCATTTGGGTTAGTGGTAAATGTGTTTGTCTTGAAAAACTGCATGTGCACAATAATTATTACTTATTTCTCATGCCCATTAACTCCTGCTTTCATTTTTTTACTGACTGTTATTGTTACACATCGGTCTAGGGAGATGAGGCATCATTAATTTTACACATCACTATTAATCAGTCCTCTAGTCCCTTGATATTCCTTTGATTATTTAACCAACATCTCATCTCAGAAAAATCATCTTCTATTCTCACACAAAATCATTATCTCTCTCTTTTAATTTTCACCATTTTCTTCCTTTATAAAAATGGTTCTTGTAAACATGTTCATGAACTATGAAACCTTCAACGTAGAGTTCAGTTGTGGTGACTGGGAACAGGAATGGCACATCACTGCCATTCCTGCTAAGATATGGAACATGGTTCCACAAGAGGTTCAGACGAATCTCTTGTTCTTCCAGATGGACTATCAACTCCATCTTAATCGCTTGGAAGAAGAATGGAGAGAGGCTCTTCTTCATCAAGAACGGATCATCCATCTTGCAGTGCTTTTGGTCAGCAGCAGGAGGAACTAATAAATAGCTTTCCTTATGAGACCTAGGCTGTTAATGTTCAGTATCTTAGACTAGGATTATCTTGTAATCTTTTGCATGTAATCTATAAATTTCATGAATGTACTCTTTGGATATTTTAATGAAATTTCTTTTGATTGCAAGATTTAGTCTTTGTTTACCTCGTATTATGTGAATGTGAATGTTATCAATTGAAACCTATTAATCTTTACTTCATCCACTTGAACTGTATTTCTTGATGAATGTTTTGATTAAAATTGTGGTTACTAATACTTTATGCTGATTTGACAAACAAATGTTGAATTTGAATTGACATATCCTAAGTTACATTTGAAGAAGAATCACTGGTTCATGCTTTAGAACCTGTGATAGTTGAAGCTGATAATGTTACTTCTTAGAAAGAAACTGTAGCTCAAAGTTCTGATACTTTGAAGAGGACGTCTGTAAGTTCTGATGCTGCAACAACAACTCCTTCATTGGCAAGGAGATTGAAGAAAATGAGGGCAAAGAGGTATAATGCTAAATCTCCATCTGAATATACTGCAGAAGCTGAGGAAGGGGATCATGAATCTCTGATCTCAAAAGAGCCAATTATAATTGAATCTCTGCCACCTCCAGCTAAAGACCACGACACTATTCCTGAAACAGTGGTTACACCTCCAGTCTCTCCTCTTCATGGAGATTTTACAGTTGAAGATTCAGGCTTCAGTCCTGAAATTGACATTCATAGGCTGCACATTCCCTCTATTCTGTATTTGGAGGCTCCTACAGAAGCTCAGTAATCTCCAGTTCAATCTCCAATCTTAAATGCTGAGATGCCAACTCCACATGTTTCTCCAAAGCATGCTGAAATTCCTTCAATAGATGAGGTTATTCCTGAATCTCCAGTTGCCTCACACACTGTTGTTCTGTCAGAACATAATGAATCTTTTTTAAGTTTTAAAGACAGTGTTTCTATTGAGACTCCTGCTCCCATTCTAGGAAAGGAAGCACTGGTAAAGAAGTTTATTGAGCAGGATGCACCTATACCTTGGGAGGATACTCGCAGGGGGGTTGAGTGGACCAAAAAGTGGAATGATTCTGAATTTATTCCAAGCTCTAACATTCTGACAGAGCATGTGTCAAAAGGTGATGAGTTATTGTCAAATTCTGATTTAAAGACACAGCTCAAGATCACTGCTTTCTCTACCAAGAATCTTCAAGGTCTTCACTCTCAAACTCAAGAAAAGGTTGTCAAACTTCTGGAAAAGGCTGAAAAGCTAGATATGGAAGCTAAGCTTGATAAAAAGAGGTTTATCAAACCTATTTCTGAGAAAGTAGAAGCAGTTGAGAAAACCCAAGAGAAGCAACATGCCCAAATTACTGAGGTTCTGGAAAATCAAGCTTCTCAACAGGCTCAATTGAATGAAATTCAAACTTTAGTAGAACTTCTTCTCTCACTCCTATTATCTGATGATGCCAAAAAGGGGGAGAAGATAGTTAAGTCCAAATACTCAGATGATCAAATATTGAAGAAGATAGATGATGAAACTGATGACCAGGGAAACCCCTAATCAGGGTAGAGGTCAAGCTCAGAGTAAACAAAGCAGCAAAGTGAAACTAAACTCTGAAGCAAGCAAATCTTATACTCAAAAGAAAGCTAATCTTCTACTCAAAAGAAGACAAGTTCTGAAGCTGCTCAAACTGAAAATCTGATAGCAAGTACTGAAATTCAAAATCTGAGATCAAGTTCTGATGAGCAAAGTCTGACAAAGCCTGATGTTCTGATACAAGGTGGAAGTCAAGATTCTCAAAAGCTCATGCAAACTCTGAAGCTCAAGGGAAAGTAGACTACTGTCTACTACAAGGATCCCAAGATTCAGACACTTGATGAAGAAATTGCTAGAAGATTGTTTCTGAAATATAATCCAGGAATGGATTTAGATAATCTCAAGGAGGAAGAAGCTATATTTAAAGCTTAAAAGACAAATCTAAAGCCAAAAGCTTCTGTTGCAAAGAAACCTCCAAGGCCTAAGGAGAAAGGCATTGTGATAAAAGAGAAGACAATTTCTGAGGCATCAAAGCCCAAAACAAGATCACAATCTGAGATTGATCTTAAATGGAAAGGAAAGGAAAAGGTTGATGAACCTACAAAGTTTCAAAAGAGGAAAATACCTTCAGTTGTGATAGATCCTTTCTATCAAACTACAATTCATGATGATGATACTCTGACTGAAGAAGATGTTCAAACTCTGAAAAGAAAGAAGATTTCTAAAGAATCAAAGACAACCTCTGACAAGGCTCAAGTTATTCAGAGTGAAGAACAGCAAGCAAAAGCAAAAGCAGCAAGTTCTGATAAAGTCAAGAAGTTAACCTATGACAATGCTCAAGTTAATTTAGACAAAATGGAAGTAGCTGATAAAAAGAAACTTCTGTGGAAAAATGTCAAACCATCATATCCAAAGAAAATTCAATTGTTGTTTGATTTCATGTCTATTGGGTTAAATGCTAGAGAACCAAGAGACAGGGCTGGACTAGGTTCTGATGAAGCTAAAATCAAAACAGGACTTGAAGTTGATACAAGAGATCCATTTTTACTAACTGACAAACCTCTTGAAGATGTTACTCAGAAACACCTTAACAAGGTTATCTTTGTTCAAGTGGTACTTGATGCTCATGATAAGCACAATATCAAAGAAAATCTGATTCTATTTCTTGAATATAGAAGGACATATCAGATGTCAGAATCAGATGTACTGAATAAAACTCTGAAAGAACTTCAATTCTTTCATTACCTTTTAGAGGTAAAGTCTAATATTACCAGGAGATGGCCAACTTTATATTGAAGACCATCGGATATAAAGCAAGAATTTCTGGTTCAAGATTTACAGAATTCATTCCTAATATTATTGAAGATGATGGAAGTGAAATTCTAATGAAGAAGAATTCTGCAAGCTTGATGTAATACTGAAAGAGAAATGTCTATGCTACAATGAAGACTCTTCTCATCCTAAGGTAATAAGACTGGACAATGGTTTCAAAAGAAACCATATCTCTATGATAAGGACTGCAATCTATCAGATTGGGAGTCAGAATGAAGAGATGAAGCAAGTCAAGACTACACTCCCTCAGGTCGTGAGGTTTAAAGAAGAAAAGCTGATATCACACTTTGTTAAGAATTATAATGGATTTAGATTGACTCAGTGAGATTGGTAAAAGCTACAAGGACTGTAAGTTGTAGTTAGTTACTCAGTTAAATTCTCTATGCATTTGAACTTAAATGTTTTTGACATCATCAAATATATTAACTTGTATATTTTGCATAATTTACAAGTTGGGGGAGATTGTTAGATATATTTGAGATGTCATGTCTAATATGTTTCATGTTTAGTTTTCAAATCTTAACAAACAGGAAATATCAGGACTTACTGGAATCAGTACTTACTGGAAGTCAGAACATAATATCAGGACTTAAGGTCATGTCAGAACTTAAGTACGGGAGGACTTACAGTTAAGGAAGGAAGCTGATTAACAGTAGAAGATCGAGACTAAAACAAAAGAAGATATGCATGGAAAGAATTAAAAGACTGGAAGACTTGTATAAGATATCTGATTGATATATTTTAGGAGACATGATTATATTCCATATCAATTAGAAGTTATCTTGTAACTGTGTAAGTATATAAACACAAACATAGATTTACACTATATGTGTTATCATTATCGAGATACATTATTCATTGTAACCTAGCATCTCTTAGTGATATTTGTTCATCACTGAGAGAGAACAGTTCCATTGTAACAGAGTTTATTATATTGAATATATATGTTTACTGTTACTTGTGTTCAAGATCGATTTGATTGTAATAATACTATATTCAACCTCCTTTTACAGTGTTGTGTGACCTAACATTACAGTCTTCTCCCCTTAAAAGGATTCCATCCCGGAATCAAATTAAAAAAAAGCGGGGATACTGTTCCCTCATTGGGTCTTCTAGTTCCTAAATTGATTCTTCAACATTCTGGTTTCTCCACAAGACTCTAACAAACTTGATAGTCTTGTTCCTCAGCACTTGTTCCTTATTGTCCATTACTCTTACCGGTTGCTCGATGTAGGTCAGGTCCTGTTGTAAGTCTACCTGCTCATATTCTATCATGTGTCACGTATCAACATGGTACTTCCTTAGCATTAACACATGGAACAGATTATGCATTTGTTGCAAATTAGGAGGCAAGACGAGCTTATAAGATAGAGATCCTATCCTTCTTAGGATCACAAATGGTCCAATGAATCTGAGGCTTAGTTTCCCATTCTTTCCGAACCTCATCACTCCTTTCCACGGAGACACTTTCAACAACACTGAATATTCCACTTTATATTCTCTATCCTTCCTGGTCTAGTCGGCACACTTCTTTTGTCTATCTTGAGCCGCTACCAGTATCTTCCTGATAAGTCTCACCGTCTCTCGTGTCTGCTGGACCAGTTCTGGCCCTAAAATATTATATTCACCCACCTTGCCCCAACATAAGGGATAGCGGCATCTTCTTCCGTAAAGAGCTTCATACAGAGGCATTCCTATGCTAGCGTGATAGCTATTGTTGTAGGCAAACTCAATCAGAGGTAAATGGTCATTCTAACTTTCTTTAAAGTCAATGGCACATACCCTTAGCATATCCTCTATAGTCTGAATAGTCCTTTCACTTTGCCCGTCTGTCTGGGGATGGTAAGTTGTACTCATGTTCAGTCTAGTCCCTAAGTATTCTTGAAATCTCCTCCAAAATTGGGAGTTAAACCTTGGATCTTTATCTAACACTATGGAAAAGGGAACTCCGTGCCTCACTACGATCTCCTTTAGATAAATATCCACCAGCTTGTCTATTGTGTACCTTTCCTTGATTGGAAGAAAATGCGCGGACTTTGTCAGTCTATCTATAATGACCCATATGGCATCTTGATTTTTTTAGTCCTCAGTAGGCCTGTCACAAAATCTATGGCTATACGCTCCCATTTCCATTTTGGAATTTTTAAGGGAAGCCCCAAACGTCCACTCGATTGCTGATGTTCAAATTTTATTCTCTGACAGGTCAAGCACTTGCTGACCCACTCTGCTACATCTCTTTTCATGTTAAGATATTAATAATATTCCTTTAAGTCATGGTACATCTTCGTACTTCCTGGGTGGACTGAATACCTGAAGTTGTGTCCTTCGTGCAATAGTTCATCTTTCAGTTCTTGAATATTTGGAATCCAAATACGGGATGCATATCTCATGATCCCTCTCACATCTTTCTCACACTTGACCTCTTCACCGGTCAATGATTCTCTTTCTTCACTCATTTTCTTCTCCTGATACACTCGTATCTTCTTATCCAGTTCCGGTAGTAACCAGATCTCAAATAATCCTTCGGATCCCTTACCGATCACCCTAAATTTGATTTCCATCTTTTAAAACTTTTTAACTAATTCCTCAAATGTTATTATTGCCTTAAGTCTCTCCTTTCTAATGAGGGCATCAGCCACCACATTGGCTTTACCCGGGTGGTACGGGATTTCACAATTGTAATCCTTTATCAGCTCTAGCCATCGTCTCTGTCTCATGTTTAATTCTTTCTGGGTAAAAACATACTTGAGGCTCTTATCATCTGTGTAAATTTCGCAATTCTCCCCATATAGGTAGTGCCTCCATATTTTCAAGGCAAACACTATGGCTGCTAGTTCTAGGTCATGTGTAGGTTTTCTTATCTCATATTCTTTCAACTGCGGAGAGGCATACACAATCACTTTTCCGTGCTGTATGAGCACACATCCTAAAACTTTTATGTGAGGCATAGCTCGGTCTTACTGGTAAGTCTAGTAAATGGGTACAAACCTCCGGTAATACTCTTCAAATCCCACAAAACTCCTAACCTCGGTAGGGGTAGTCGGTCTTTCCCAATTGGACACTACCTCTATTTTGGCGTGGTCTTCTAGTATTTGATAGAAGATATATTTATATATATTCCAAGGGATTTTATCCGCATATTTATATAATTTTATATTTATTTGGATATTTACTAATATTATTTTAGTGTTTAATGTCTGGAAATAATAATTCTCAAAGTTGGATGGGATTTGGCCTATTTGGGCTAATATGATATGAAAATTCGAATTTGTTGGAGGGCTTGGGCATCAATTGGTGTTTGGGCCTTAACTCGAGTTCTGGACATCCGATTTGGGCCATCTACCTACCCATATGAAACTAAAAGAATTATCTTCAATTTAAAGGTGGTCTCATATTTTATTTTGGACTGGATCAGATCGAAAACAGGCCTGCAAATCAGCCTACAAATTTCATAATATTATCCAACTTTAATACGGATCGTATTAGGTTTGAGGAAATTGTTATAAACTTTTATATTAGGTTTTATATTATTATTCAGATTATTGGAGAGAGCGTGTATTGGTTTGAGAGAGAGAAGCTTAGAGAGAATTTGAGCAAAGATTGAAGGGATTCACTCCAAGTTTGAGAGATTCTATAACAACCCAAATCCGGGGTCAAGATTTGGTGTCACTAAACAATCATTACATAAAATAATGAAATAAATAAATAACCCCTTGAATCCGGATCGTTTACAGGTTATGGTATGAAACAAAAATCTAACCTTCTATAACTAGAATACAAGTGTAAATACCTTTGAACTAATGCTCTTGTCACATTCTTCTAACACCTTCAACCTCTCTCAGCGGAAATTTCTCTAACTTCTGCTGTCTATCAAAGCTATTCACTTTTATCCTTACCTGTTTCTGGAAGAAATAAGAATTTACAAAGCAAGAGTGAGCCAAAAATGCCAAGCAAGTATATAATTTGAGTTTCAAACATTAATATCAAAGAAAACTTCCGGACAAAATCTTAAAACAATTTTAAACCATTATATTCATTTGAGTGAGTTGAGAGAATAAACGTTGGCTGTCACCAGCCTTTAACTAAAATCCAAAAATGACAAGCGATTCCCCGATTCATCTCCTGAATCAGGGTTTTGTCCGGTTTTGGAATCATAAAACCTTTTAAGAGAGAATGTCGTTAATGGCGATCAACAACAAATTAGACTGGACACTAGTTCCAACATATGCACTATACCCTGCTGATCAGTCAGG
Organism: Apium graveolens; assembly: GCF_009905375.1. Lineage (NCBI taxonomy): Eukaryota > Viridiplantae > Streptophyta > Magnoliopsida > Apiales > Apiaceae > Apium > Apium graveolens. The sequence goes on along the minus strand of NC_133657.1, from coordinate 101,364,011 downwards.
ATACAGTGCGGATCTATACCCAACTGTATAGGTCCATTCAGGTACCTAGGCATTATGGCCCATTTATTTATAATTTTCATTCGTATTTTGCATTTTATTCGTAGGACTCAGAACCGTGTCATCACAGTCCACCATCGGCTCGCCGAGGCTCATCGCCGAAGGCGGTAAAATTTGCGGGTTCCCGTTTATAACGGGTGTCCAACACGAATCCCACCGATTAATTATTAAAAATTTTCCGCATGAATATATTTTTATTTCACAAATTCCAATCAAATATTTTCCTGCATACAAAATATCCAATAATCCCAAATTAAAATCTGCACAATAATTCAGATACAAATTAACAGTTCGAACCCCACAAACAGCAACACACACGCACCTACGCACCAACTGGAAATAGAACAAGCACGGTCGGACAACCACTGAGGGCCGACGACCACAACCAGACACACACACAGCACAAAAACACACACATATCACACACACACACAGCACAAACACACACACACACAGAGCACAAACACCAGTCGATATACACACACCCGAAACACAAGCACCAGGAATAGACTGAATAAGTAATAGGGGAAAGAAGGGAAACAGGGCGGTGGTTTCGCCGGAAAAGAAAAGAGCAACGGCGGCTT